>NW_027616592.1:0-236763 GCF_964187855.1 Myxine glutinosa
TTTCCTTCATTGTAAAAACTACCAAGTCAACAGTTTTTTTTTTTTTTTTTTTTTTTTTGTATACTGAATCGAGGCTCGTGAAAGAGGTGACATTTACTTCACAAACAAATCAACCAGACAAACAAAATATATAAAAAAAGGGAGCGGAAGACAAGAGAATGGGAAGCACACAAACACTTGAGAGCACACAACATTTGAGAGCAGGGAGATGTGTGGGAGGGAGAGGGCTCGGGGGGAGGAGGCGTGGGAAGGGGTGGGGGGGGGGGTGGGGGGTGGGAGAAGTATAAAACACAAGGACACCAAGGACTTCCAGGTCAGAAGTTGGTATTTCAAAAAGTGGAATTGGGGTGAAATTATCGGGGATAGAAAAGATCAAGGTTTTGGATGGGGGAAGATAAGAGATGGTGGTGAACAGCTGTTTTAAAGACCTGGAGGGTGGAGTGGGATTGAAGAGAGTGAGGGAGTTTGTTCCAGAGGCGGGAGAAAAGAGGAATGAAGGAGCGAAGGTGAGCAGAGAGTCTTGATTTTGGCAGTTTAACCATAAGAGGGCTGCAGGCAGATCTTGTGCGACCTTGTGGTTCCTGCACCAACACAAGTGCGAAAAGTGGTTTTTCAACACTAACACAAGTGCGAAAAGTGGTTTTTCAACACTAACACAAGTGCGAAAAGTGGTTTTTCCACACTAATACAAGTGCAAAAGTGGTTTCCTGCACAAACACAAGTGCGTAAAGTGGTTTTTCAACACTAACACAAGTGCGAAAAGTGGTTTTGCAACACTATCACAAGTGCAAAAAGTGTTTTTTCCACACTAATACAAGTGCAAAAGTGGTTTCCTGCACCAACACAAGTCCGAAAAGTGGTTTTTCCACACTAATACAAGTGCAAAAGTGGTTTCCTGCACCAACACAAGTGCGAAAAGTGGTTTTTCAACACTAACACAAGTGCGAAAAGTGGTTTTTCAACACTAACACAAGTGCGAAAAGTGGTTTTGCAACACTATCACAAGTGCAAAAAGTGTTTTTTCCACACTAATACAAGTGCAAAAGTGGTTTCCTGCACCAACACAAGTGCGAAAAGTGGTTTTTCCACACTAATACAAGTGCAAAAGTGGTTTCCTGCACCAACACAAGTGCGAAAAGTGGTTTTTCAACACTAACACAAGTGCGAAAAGTGGTTTTTCAACACTATCACAAGTGCAAACAGTGTTTTTTCCACACTATTACAAGTGCAAAGGTGGTTTCCTGCACGAACACAAGTGCGAAAAGTGGTTTTTCAACACTAACACAAGTGCGAAAAGTGGTTTTTCAACACTAACACAAGTGCGAAAAGTGGTTTTTCCACACTAATACAAGTGCAAAAGTGGTTTCCTGCACCAACACAAGTGCGAAAAGTGGTTTTTCAACACCGACACAAGTGCGAAAAGTGGATTTTCAACACTATCACAAGTGCGAAAAGTGTTTTTTCCACACTAATACAAGTGCAAAAGTGGTTTCCTGCACCAACACAAGTGCGAAAAGTCGTTTTTCAACACTAACACAAGTGTGAAAAGTGGTTTTTCAACACTAACACAAGTGCGAAAAGTGGTTTTTCAACACTAACACAAGTGCGAAAAGTGGTTTCTTTCACCAACACAAGTGCGAAAAGTGGTTTTTCAACACTAACACAAGTGCGAAAGGTGGTTTTTCAACATTAACACAAGTGCGAAAAGTGGTTTTTCAACACTAACACAAGTGCGAAAAGTGGTTTTTCCACACTAATACAAGTGCAAAAGTGGTGTCCTGCACCAACACAAGTGTGAAAAGTGGTTTTTCAACACTAACACAAGTGCGAAAAGTGGTTTTTCAACACTATCACAAGTGCAAAAAGTGTTTTTTCCACACTAATACAAGTGCAAAAGTGGTTTCCTGCACCAACACAAGTGCGAAAAGTGGTTTTTAAACAATAACACAAGTGCGAAAAGTGGTTTTTCAACACTAACACAAGTGCGAAAAGTGGTTTTTCCACACTAATACAAGTTCAAAAGTGGTTTCCTGCACCAACACAAGTGCGAAAAGTGGTTTTTCAACACTAACACAAGTGCGAAAAATGGTTTTTCAACACTAACACAAGTGCGAAAAGTGGTTTTTCAACACTATCACAAGTGCAAAAAGGGTTTTTTCCACACTAATACAAGTGCAAAAGTGGTTTCCTGCACCAACACGAGTGCGAAAAGTGGTTTTCCAACGCTAACACAAGTGCGAAAAGTGGTTTATCAACACTAACACAAGTGCGAAAAGTGTTTTTTCCACACTAATACAAGTGCAAAAGTGGTTTCCTGCACCAACACAAGTGCGAAAAGTGTTTTTCAACACTAACACAAGTGCGAAAAGTGTTTTTTCCACACTAATACAAGTGCAAAAGTGGTTTCCTGCACCAACACAAGTGCAAAAAGTGGTTTTTCAACACTAACACAAGTGCGAAAAGTGTTTTTTCCACACTATTACAAGTGCAAAAGTGGTTTCCTGCACCAACACAAGTGCGAAAAGTGGTTTTTCAACACTAACACAAGTGCGAAAAGTGGTTTTTCAACACTAACACAAGTGCGAAAAGTGGTTTTTCAACACTAACACAAGTGCGAAAAGTGGTTTCTTGCAACAACACAAGTGCGAAAAATGGTTTTTCAACACTAACACAAGTGCGAAAGGTGGTTTTTCAACATTAACACAAGTGCGAAAAGTGGTTTTTCAACACTAACACAAGTGCGAAAAGTGGTTTTTCCACACTAATACAAGTGCAAAAGTGGTGTCCTGCACCAACACAAGTGTGAAAAGTGGTTTTTCAACACTAACACAAGTGCGAAAAGTGGTTTTTCAACACTATCACAAGTGCAAAAAGTGTTTTTTCCACACTAATACAAGTGCAAAAGTGGTTTCCTGCACCAACACAAGTGCGAAAAGTGGTTTTTAAACAATAACACAAGTGCAAAAAGTGGTTTTTCAACACTAACACAAGTGCGAAAAGTGGTTTTTCCACACTAATACAAGTTCAAAAGTGGTTTCCTGCACCAACACAAGTGCGAAAAGTGGTTTTTCAACACTAACACAGGTGCGAAAAATGGTTTTTCAACACTAACACAAGTGCGAAAAGTGGTTTTTCAACACTATCACAAGTGCAAAAAGTGTTTTTTCCACACTAATACAAGTGCAAAAGTGGTTTCCTGCACCAACACGAGTGCGAAAAGTGGTTTTTCAATGCTAACACAAGTGCGAAAAGTGGTTTATCAACACTAACACAAGTGCGAAAAGTGTTTTTTCCACACTAATACAAGTGCAAAAGTGGTTTCCTGCACCAACACAAGTGCGAAAAGTGTTTTTCAACACTAACACAAGTGCGAAAAGTGTTTTTTCCACACTAATACAAGTGCAAAAGTGGTTTCCTGCACCAACACAAGTGCGAAAAGTGTTTTTTCAACACTAACACAAGTGCAAAAAGTGGTTTTTCAACACTAACACAAGTGCGAAAAGTGGTTTTTCAGCACTAACACAAGTGCGAAAAGTGGTTTCTTGCACCAACACAAGTGCGAAAAGTGGTTTTTCAACACTAACACAAGTGCGAAAAGTGGTTTTTCAACATTAACACAAGTGCGAAAAGTGGTTTTTCAACACTAACACAAGTGCAAAAGTGGTTTTTCCACACTAATACAAGTGCAAAGGTGGTTTCCTGCACCAACACAAGTGCGAAAAATGGTTTTTCAACACTAACACAAGTGCGAAAAATGGTTTTTCAACACTAACACAAGTGCGAAAAGTGGTTTTTCAACACTATCACAAGTGCAAAAAGTGTTTTTTCCACACTAATACAAGTGCAAAAGTGGTTTCCTGCACCAACACAAGTGCGAAAAGTGGTTTTTCAACGCTAACACAAGTGCGAAAAGTGGTTTTTCAACACTAACACAAGTGCGAAAAGTGTTTTTTCCACACTAATACAAGTGCAAAAGTGGTTTCCTGCACCAACACAAGTGCGAAAAGTGGTTTTTCAACACCAACACAAGTGCGAAAAGTGGTTTTTCAACACTGACACAAGTGCGAAAAGTGGATTTTCAACACTATCACAAGTGCAAAAAGTGTTTTTTCCACACTAATACAAGTGCAAAAGTGGTTTCCTGCACCAACACAAGTGCGAAAAGTGGTTTTTCAACACTAACACAAGTGCGAAAAGGGGTTTTTTAACACTAACACAAGTGCGAAAAGTGTTTTTTCCACACTAATACAAGTGCAAAAGTGGTTTCCTGCACCAACACAAGTGCGAAAAGTGGTTTTTCAACACTAACACAAGTGCGAAAAGTGGTTTTTCAACACTAACACAAGTGCGAAAAGTGGTTTCTTGCACCAACACAAGTGCGAAAAGTGGTTTTTCAACACTAACACAAGTGCGAAAAGTGGTTTTTCAACATTAACACAAGTGCGAAAAGTGGTTTTTCAACACTAACACAAGGGCGAAAAGTGGTTTTTCCACACTAATACAAGTGCAAAAGTGGTGTCCTGCACCAACACAAGTGTGAAAAGTGGTTTTTCAACACTAACACAAGTGCGAAAAGTGGTTTTTCAACACTATCACAAGTGCAAAAAGTGTTTTTCCACACTAATACAAGTGCAAAAGTGGTTTCCTGCACCAACACAAGTGCGAAAAGTGGTTGCTAAACAATAACACAAGTGCGAAAAGTGGTTTTTCAACACTAACACAAGTGCAAAAAGTGGTTTTTCCACACTAACACAAGTGCAAAAGTGGTTTCCTGCACCAACACAAGTGCGAAAAGTGGTTTTTCAACACTAACACAAGTGCGAAAAATGGTTTTTCAACACTAACACAAGTGCGAAAAGTGGTTTTTCAACACTATCACAAGTGCAAAAAGTGTTTTTTCCACACTAATACAAGTGCAAAAGTGGTTTCCTGCACCAACACGAGTGCGAAAAGTGGTTTTTCAACGCTAACACAAGTGCGAAAAGTGGTTTATCAACACTAACACAAGTGCGAAAAGTGTTTTTTCCACACTAATACAAGTGGAAAAGTGGTTTCCTGCACCAACACAAGTGCGAAAAGTGGTTTTTCAACACCAACACAAGTGCGAAAAGTGGTTTTTCAACACTGACACAAGTGCGAAAAGTGGTTTTTTAACACTAACACAAGTGCGAAAAGTGTTTTTTCCACACTAATACAAGTGCAAAAGTGGTTTCCTGCACCAACACAAGTGCGAAAAGTCGTTTTTCAACACTAACACAAGTGCGAAAAGTGTGTTTTTCAACACTAACACAAGTGCGAAAAGTGGTTTCTTGCACCAACACAAGTGCGAAAAGTGGTTTTTGAACACTAACACAAGTGTGTAAAGTGGTTTTTCAACATTAACACAAGTGCGAAAAGTAGTTTTTCAACACTAACACAAGGGCGAAAAGTGTTTTTTCCACACTAATACAAGTGCAAAAGTGGTGTCCTGCACCAACACAAGTGTGAAAAGTGGTTTTTCAACACTAACACAAGTGCGAAAAGTGGTTTTTCAACACTATCACAAGTGCAAAAAGTGTTTTTCCACACTAATACAAGTGCAAAAGTGGTTTCCTGCACCAACACAAGTGCGAAAAGTGGTTTCTAAACAATAACACAAGTGCGAAAAGTGGTTTTTCAACACTAACACAAGTGCAAAAAGTGGTTTTTCAACACTAACACAAGTGCAAAAGTGGTTTCCTGCACCAACACAAGTGCGAAAAGTGGTTTTTCAACACTAACACAAGTGCGAAAAATGGTTTTTCAACACTAACACAAGTGCGAAAAGTGGTTTTTCAACACTATCACAAGTGTAAAAAGTGTTTTTTCCACACTAATACAAGTGCAAAAGTGGTTTCCTGCACCAACACGAGTGCGAAAAGTGGTTTTTCAACGCTAACACAAGTGCGAAAAGTGGTTTATCAACACTAACACAAGTGCGAAAAGTGTTTTTTCCACACTAATACAAGTGCAAAAGTGGTTTCCTGCACCAACACAAGTGCGAAAAGTGTTTTTCAACACTAACACAAGTACTAAAAGTGTTTTTTCTACACTAATACAAGTGCAACAGTGGTTTCCTGCACCAACACAAGTGCGAAAAGTGGTTTTTCAACACTAACACAAGTGCAAAAAGTGGTTTTTCAACACTAACACAAGTGCGAAAAGTGTTTTTTCCACACTAATACAAGTGCAAAAGTGGTTTCCTGCACCAACACAAGTGCGAAAAGTGGTTTTTCAACACTAACACAAGTGCGAAAAGTGGTTTTTCAACACTAACACAAGTGCAAAAATTGGTTTTTCAACACTAACACAAGTGCGAAAAGTGGTTTCCTGCACCAACACAAGTGCGAAAAGTGGTTTTTCAACACTAACACAAGTGCGAACAGTGGTTTTTCCACACTAATACAAGTGCAAAAGTGGTTTCCTGCACCAACACAAGTGCGAAAAGTGGTTTTTCAACACTAACACAAGTGCGAAAAGTGGTTTTTCAACACTAACACAAGTGCGAAAAGTGGTTTTTCCACACTAATACAAGTGCAAAAGTGGTTTCCTGCACCAACACAACTGCGAAAAGTGGTTTTTCAACACTAACACAAGTGCGAAAAATGGTTTTTCAACACTAACACAAGTGCGAAAAGTGGTTTTTCAACACTATCACAAGTGCAAAAAGTGTTTTTTCCACACTAATACAAGTGCAAAAGTGGTTTCCTGCACCAACACAAGTGCGAAAAGTGGTTTTTCAACGCTAACACAAGTGCGAAAAGTGGTTTTTCAACACTAACACAAGTGCGAAAAGTGTTTTTCCACACTAATACAAGTGCAAAAGTGGTTTCCTGCACCAACACAAGTGCGAACAGTGTTTTTCAACACTAACACAAGTGCGAAAAGTGGTTTTTCCACACTAATACAAGTGCAAAAGTGGTTTCCTGCACCAAAACAAGTGCGAAAAGTGGTTTTTCAACACTAACACAAGTGCGAAAAGTGGTTTTTCAACACTATCACAAGTGCAAAAAGTGTTTTTTCCACACTAATACAAGTGCAAAAGTGGTTTCCTGCACCAACACAAGTGCGAAAAGTGTTTTTTCAACACTAACACAAGTGCGAAAAGTGGGTTTTCAACTCTAACACATGTGCGAAAAGTGGTTTTTCCACACTAATACAAGTGCAAAAGTGGTTTCCTGCACCAACACAAGTGCGAAAAGTGGTTTTTCAACACTAACACAAGTGCGAAAAGTGGTTTTTCAACACTATCACAAGTGCAAAAAGTGTTTTTTCCACACTAATACAAGTGCAAAAGTGGTTTCCTGCACCAACACCAGTGCGAAAAGTGGTTTTTCAACACTAACACAAGTGCGAAAAGTGGTTTTTCAACACTAACACAAGTGCGAAAAGTGGTTTTTCCACACTAATACAAGTGCAAAAGTGGTTTCCTGCACCAACACAAGTGCGAAAAGTGGTTTTTCAACACTAATACAAGTGCGAAAAGTGGTTTTTCAACACTATCACAAGTGCAAAAAGTCTTTTTTCCACACTAATTACAAGTGCAAAAGAGGTTTCCTGCACCAACACAAGTGCGAAAAGTGGTTTTTCAACACTAACACAAGTGCGAAAAGTGGTTGTTCCACACTAATACAAGTGCAAAAGTGGTTTCTTGCACCAACACAAGTGCGAAAATTGTTTTTCAACACTAACACAAGTGCGAAAATTGGTTTTTCAACACTAACACAAGTGCGAAAAGTGGTTTTTCAACACTAACACAAGTGCAAAAAGTGGTTTTCCACACTAATACAAGTGCAAAAGTGGTTTCCTGCACCAAAACAAGTGCGAAAAGTGGTTTTCAACACTAACACAAGTGCGAAAAGTGGTTTTTCAACACTATCACAAGTGCAAAAAGTGTTTTTTCCACACTAATACAAGTGCAAAAGTGGTTTCCTGCACCAACACAAGTGCAAAAAGTGGTTTTCAACACTAAGACAAGTGCGAAAAGTGGTTTTTCAACACTAATTCAAGTGCAAAAGTGGTTTCCTGCACCAACACAAGTGCGAAAAGGGGTTTTTCAACACTAACACAAGTGCGAAAAGTGGTTTTTCAACACTATCACAATTGCAAAAAGTGTTTTTTTTCCACACTAATACAAGTGCAAAAGTGGTGTCCTGCACCAACACAAGTGCGAAAAGTGGTTTTTCAACACTAACACAAGTGCGAAAAGTGGTTTTTCAACACTAACACAAGTGCGAAAAGTGGTTTTTCAACACTAACACAAGTGCGAAAAGTGGTTTTTCCACACTAATACAAGTGCAAAAGTGGTTTCCTGCACCAACACAAGTGCGAAAAGTGGTTTTTCAACACTAACACAAGTGCAAAAAGTGGTTTTTCAACACTATCACAAGTGCAAAAAGTGTTTTTTCCACACTAATACAAGTGCAAAAGTGGTTTCCTGCACCAACACAAGTGCGAAAAGTGGTTTTTCAACACTAACACAAGTGCGAGAAGTGGTTTTTCAACACTAACACAAGTGCGAAAAGTGGTTTTTCAACACTAACACAAGTGCTAAAAGTGGTTTTTCAACACTAACACAAGTGCAAAAAGTGGTTTTTCCACACTAATACAAGTGCGAAAAGTGTTTTTTCCACACTAATACAAGTGCAAAAGTGGTTTCCTGCACCAACACAAGTGCGAAAAGTCGTTTTTCAACACTAACACAAGTGCGAAAAGTGTGTTTTTCAACACTAACACAAGTGCGAAAAGTGGTTTCTTGCACCAACACAAGTGCGAAAAGTGGTTTTTGAACACTAACACAAGTGTGTAAAGTGGTTTTTCAACATTAACACAAGTGCGAAAAGTAGTTTTTCAACACTAACACAAGGGCGAAAAGTGTTTTTTCCACACTAATACAAGTGCAAAAGTGGTGTCCTGCACCAACACAAGTGTGAAAAGTGGTTTTTCAACACTAACACAAGTGCGAAAAGTGGTTTTTCAACACTATCACAAGTGCAAAAAGTGTTTTTCCACACTAATACAAGTGCAAAAGTGGTTTCCTGCACCAACACAAGTGCGAAAAGTGGTTTCTAAACAATAACACAAGTGCGAAAAGTGGTTTTTCAACACTAACACAAGTGCAAAAAGTGGTTTTTCAACACTAACACAAGTGCAAAAGTGGTTTCCTGCACCAACACAAGTGCGAAAAGTGGTTTTTCAACACTAACACAAGTGCGAAAAATGGTTTTTCAACACTAACACAAGTGCGAAAAGTGGTTTTTCAACACTATCACAAGTGTAAAAAGTGTTTTTTCCACACTAATACAAGTGCAAAAGTGGTTTCCTGCACCAACACGAGTGCGAAAAGTGGTTTTTCAACGCTAACACAAGTGCGAAAAGTGGTTTATCAACACTAACACAAGTGCGAAAAGTGTTTTTTCCACACTAATACAAGTGCAAAAGTGGTTTCCTGCACCAACACAAGTGCGAAAAGTGTTTTTCAACACTAACACAAGTACTAAAAGTGTTTTTTCTACACTAATACAAGTGCAAAAGTGGTTTCCTGCACCAACACAAGTGCGAAAAGTGGTTTTTCAACACTAACACAAGTGCAAAAAGTGGTTTTTCAACACTAACACAAGTGCGAAAAGTGTTTTTTCCACACTAATACAAGTGCAAAAGTGGTTTCCTGCACCAACACAAGTGCGAAAAGTGGTTTTTCAACACTAACACAAGTGCGAAAAGTGGTTTTTCAACACTAACACAAGTGCAAAAATTGGTTTTTCAACACTAACACAAGTGCGAAAAGTGGTTTCCTGCACCAACACAAGTGCGAAAAGTGGTTTTTCAACACTAACACAAGTGCGAACAGTGGTTTTTCCACACTCTTACAAGTGCAAAAGTGGTTTCCTGCACCAACACAAGTGCGAAAAGTGGTTTTTCAACACTAACACAAGTGCGAAAAGTGGTTTTTCAACACTAACACAAGTGCGAAAAGTGGTTTTTCCACACTAATACAAGTGCAAAAGTGGTTTCCTGCACCAACACAACTGCGAAAAGTGGTTTTTCAACACTAACACAAGTGCGAAAAATGGTTTTTCAACACTAACACAAGTGCGAAAAGTGGTTTTTCAACACTATCACAAGTGCAAAAAGTGTTTTTTCCACACTAATACAAGTGCAAAAGTGGTTTCCTGCACCAACACAAGTGCGAAAAGTGGTTTTTCAACGCTAACACAAGTGCGAAAAGTGGTTTTTCAACACTAACACAAGTGCGAAAAGTGTTTTTCCACACTAATACAAGTGCAAAAGTGGTTTCCTGCACCAACACAAGTGCGAACAGTGTTTTTCAACACTAACACAAGTGCGAAAAGTGGTTTTTCCACACTAATACAAGTGCAAAAGTGGTTTCCTGCACCAAAACAAGTGCGAAAAGTGGTTTTTCAACACTAACACAAGTGCGAAAAGTGGTTTTTCAACACTATCACAAGTGCAAAAAGTGTTTTTTCCACACTAATACAAGTGCAAAAGTGGTTTCCTGCACCAACACAAGTGCGAAAAGTGTTTTTTCAACACTAACACAAGTGCGAAAAGTGGGTTTTCAACTCTAACACATGTGCGAAAAGTGGTTTTTCCACACTAATACAAGTGCAAAAGTGGTTTCCTGCACCAACACAAGTGCGAAAAGTGGTTTTTCAACACTAACACAAGTGCGAAAAGTGGTTTTTCAACACTATCACAAGTGCAAAAAGTGTTTTTTCCACACTAATACAAGTGCAAAAGTGGTTTCCTGCACCAACACCAGTGCGAAAAGTGGTTTTTCAACACTAACACAAGTGCGAAAAGTGGTTTTTCAACACTAACACAAGTGCGAAAAGTGGTTTTTCCACACTAATACAAGTGCAAAAGTGGTTTCCTGCACCAACACAAGTGCGAAAAGTGGTTTTTCAACACTAATACAAGTGCGAAAAGTGGTTTTTCAACACTATCACAAGTGCAAAAAGTCTTTTTTCCACACTAATACAAGTGCAAAAGAGGTTTCCTGCACCAACACAAGTGCGAAAAGTGGTTTTTCAACACTAACACAAGTGCGAAAAGTGGTTGTTCCACACTAATACAAGTGCAAAAGTGGTTTCTTGCACCAACACAAGTGCGAAAATTGGTTTTTCAACACTAACACAAGTGCGAAAATTGGTTTTTCAACACTAACACAAGTGCGAAAAGTGGTTTTTCAACACTAACACAAGTGCAAAAAGTGGTTTTCCACACTAATACAAGTGCAAAAGTGGTTTCCTGCACCAAAACAAGTGCGAAAAGTGGTTTTCAACACTAACACAAGTGCGAAAAGTGGTTTTTCAACACTATCACAAGTGCAAAAAGTGTTTTTTCCACACTAATACAAGTGCAAAAGTGGTTTCCTGCACCAACACAAGTGCAAAAAGTGGTTTTCAACACTAAGACAAGTGCGAAAAGTGGTTTTTCAACACTAATTCAAGTGCAAAAGTGGTTTCCTGCACCAACACAAGTGCGAAAAGGGGTTTTTCAACACTAACACAAGTGCGAAAAGTGGTTTTTCAACACTATCACAATTGCAAAAAGTGTTTTTTTCCACACTAATACAAGTGCAAAAGTGGTGTCCTGCACCAACACAAGTGCGAAAAGTGGTTTTTCAACACTAACACAAGTGCGAAAAGTGGTTTTTCAACACTAACACAAGTGCGAAAAGTGGTTTTTCAACACTAACACAAGTGCGAAAAGTGGTTTTTCCACACTAATACAAGTGCAAAAGTGGTTTCCTGCACCAACACAAGTGCGAAAAGTGGTTTTTCAACACTAACACAAGTGCAAAAAGTGGTTTTTCAACACTATCACAAGTGCAAAAAGTGTTTTTTCCACACTAATACAAGTGCAAAAGTGGTTTCCTGCACCAACACAAGTGCGAAAAGTGGTTTTTCAACACTAACACAAGTGCGAGAAGTGGTTTTTCAACACTAACACAAGTGCGAAAAGTGGTTTTTCAACACTAACACAAGTGCTAAAAGTGGTTTTTCAACACTAACACAAGTGCAAAAAGTGGTTTTTCCACACTAATACAAGTGCAATAGTGGTTTCCTGCACCAACACAAGTGCGAAAGTGGTTTTTCAACACTAACACAAGTGCGAAAAGTGGTTTTTCAACACTATCACAAGTGCAAAAAGTGTTTTTTCCACACTAATACAAGTGCAAAAGTGGTTTCCTGCACCAACACAAGTGCGGAAAGTGGTTTTTCAACACTCACACAAGTGCAAAAAGTGGTTTCTTGCACCAACACAAGTGCGAAAAGTGTTTTTTCAACACTAACACAAGTGCGAAAAGTGGTTTTTCAACATTAACACAAGTGCGAAAAGTGTTTTTTCAACACTAACACAAGTGGGAAAAGTGGTTTTTCCACACTAATACAAGTGCAAAAGTGGTTTCCTGCACCAACACAAGTGCGAAAAGTGGTTTTTCAACACTAACACAAGTGCGAAAAGTGGTTTTTCAACACTATCACAAGTGCAAAAAGTGTTTTTTCCACACTAATACAAGTGCAAAAGTGGTTTCCTGCACCAACACAAGTGCGAAAAGTGATTTTTAAACACTAACACAAGTGCGAAAAGTGGTTTTTCAACACTAACACAAGTGCAAAAAGTGGTTTTTCCACACTAATACAAGTGCAAAAGTGGTTTCCTGCACCAACACAAGTGCGAAAAGTGGTTTTTCAACACTAACACAAGTGCGAAAAATGGTTTTTCAACACTAACACAAGTGCGAAAAGTGGTTTTTCAACACTATCACAAGTGCAAAAAGTGTGTTTTCCACACTAATACAAGTGTAAAAGTGGTTTCCTGCACCAACACAAGTGCGAAAAGTGGTTTTTCAACGCAAACACAAGTGCGAAAAGTGGTTTATCAACACTAACACAAGTGCGAAAAGTGTTTTTTCCACACTAATACAAGTGCAAAAGTGGTTTCCTGCACCAACACAAGTGCGAAAAGTGGTTTTTCAACACTAACACAAGTGCGAAAAGTGGTTTTTCAACACTAACACAAGTGCGAAAAGTGTTTTTTTCCACACTAATACAAGTGCAAAAGTGGTTTCCTGCACCAACACAAGTGCGAAAAGTGGTTTTTCAACACTAACACAAGTGCGAAAAGTGGTTTTTCAACACTAACACAAGTGCGAAAAGTGGTTTCTTGCACCAACACAAGTGCGAAAAGTGGTTTTTCAACATTAACACAAGTGCGAAAAGTGGTCTTTCAACACTAACACAAGTGCGAAAAGTGGTTTTTCCACACTAATACAAGTGCAAAAGTGGTTTCCTGCACCAACACAAGTGCGAAAAGTGGTTTTTCAACACTAACACAAGTGCGAAAAGTGGTTTTTCAACACTATCACAAGTGCAAAAAGTGTTTTTTCCACACTAATACAAGTGCAAAAGTGGTTTCCTGCACCAACACAAGTGCGGAAAGTGGTTTTTCAACACTCACACAAGTGCGAAAAGTGGTTTCTTGCACCAACACAAGTGCGAAAAGTGGTTTTTCAACACTAACACAAGTGCGAAAAGTGGTTTTTCAACATTAACACAAGTGCGAAAAGTGGTTTTTCAACACTAACACAAGTGCGAAAAGTGGTTTTTCCACACTAATACAAGTGCAAAAGTGGTTTCCCACACCAACACAAGTGCGAAAAGTGGTTTTTCAACACTAACACAAGTGCGAAAAGTGGTTTTTCAACACTATCACAAGTGCAAAAAGTGGTTTTTCAACACTAACACAAGTGCAAAAAGTGGTTTTTCAACACTATCACAAGTGCAAAACGTGTTTTTTCCACACTAATACAAGTGCAAAAGTGGTTTCCTGCACCAACACAAGTGCGAAAAGTGGTTTTTCAACACTAACACAAGTGCAAAAAGTGGTTTTTCAACACTAACACAAGTGCGAAAAGTGGTTTCTTGCACCAACACAAGTGCGAAAAGTGGTTTTTCAACACTAACACAAGTGCGAAAAGTGGTTTTTCAACATTAACACAAGTGCGAAAAGTGGTTTTTCAACACTAACACAAGGGCGAAAAGTGGTTTTTCCACACTAATACAAGTGCAAAAGTGGTGTCCTGCACCAACACAAGTGTGAAAAGTGGTTTTTCAACACTAACACAAGTGCGAAAAGTGGTTTTTCAACACTATCACAAGTGCAAAAAGTGTTTTTTCCACACTAATACAAGTGCAAAAGTGGTTTCCTGCACCAACACAAGTGCGAAAAGTGGTTTCTAAACAATAACACAAGTGCGAAAAGTGGTTTTTCAACACTAACACAAGTGCAAAAAGTGGTTTTTCCACACTAACACAAGTGCAAAAGTGGTTTCCTGCACCAACACAAGTGCGAAAAGTGGTTTTTCAACACTAACACAAGTGCGAAAAATGGTTTTTCAACACTAACACAAGTGCGAAAAGTGTTTTTTCAACACTATCACAAGTGCAAAAAGTGTTTTTTCCACACTAATACAAGTGCAAAAGTGGTTTCCTGCACCAACATGAGTGCGAAAAGTGGTTTTTCAACGCTAACACAAGTGCGAAAAGTGGTTTATCAACACTAACACAAGTGCGAAAAGTGTTTTTTCCACACTAATACAAGTGGAAAAGTGGTTTCCTGCACCAACACAAGTGCGAAAAGTGGTTTTTCAACACCAACACAAGTGCGAAAAGTGGTTTTTCAACACTGACACAAGTGCGAAAAGTGGTTTTTCAACACTATCACAAGTGCAAAAAGTGTTTTTTCCACACTAATACAAGTGCAAAAGTGGTTTCCTGCACCAACACTAGTGCGAAAAGTGGTTTTTCAACACTAACACAAGTGCGAAAAGTGGTTTTTCCACACTAATACAAGTGCAAAAGTGGTTTCCTGCACCAACACAAGTGCGAAAAGTGGTTTTTCAACACTAATACAAGTGCGAAAAGTGGTTTTTCAACACTATCACAAGTGCAAAAAGTCTTTTTTCCACACTAATACAAGTGCAAAAGAGGTTTCCTGCACCAACACATGTGCGAAAAGTGGTTTTTCAACACTAACACAAGTGCGAAAAGTGGTTGTTCCACACTAATACAAGTGCAAAAGTGGTTTCTTGCACCAACACAAGTGCGAAAATTGGTTTTTCAACACTAACACAAGTGCGAAAATTGGTTTTTCAACACTAACACAAGTGCGAAAAGTGGTTTTTCAACACTAACACAAGTGCGAAAAGTGGTTTTTCCACACTAATACAAGTGCAAAAGTGGTTTCCTGCACCAACACAAGTGCAAAAAGTGGTTTTTCAACACTAAGACAAGTGCGAAAAGTGGTTTTTCAACACTAATTCAATTGCAAAAGTGGTTTCCTGCACCAACACAAGTGCGAAAAGGGGTTTTTCAACACTAACACAAGTGCGAAAAGTGGTTTTTCAACACTATCACAATTGCAAAAAGTGTTTTTTCCACACTAATACAAGTGCAAAAGTGGTTTCCTGCACCAACACAAGTGCGAAAAGTGGTTTCTAAACAATAACACAAGTGCGAAAAGTGGTTTTTCAACACTAACACACGTGCAAAAAGTGGTTTTTCAACACTAACACAAGTGCAAAAGTGGTTTCCTGCACCCACACAAGTGCGAAAAGTGGTTTTTCAACACTAACACAAGTGCGAAAAATGGTTTTTCAACACTAACACAAGTGCGAAAAGTGGTTTTTCAACACTATCACAAGTGCAAAAAGTGTTTTTTCCACACTAATACAAGTGCAAAAGTGGTTTCCTGCACCAACACGAGTGCGAAAAGTGGTTTTTCAACGCTAACACAAGTGCGAAAAGTGGTTTATCAACACTAACACAAGTGCGAAAAGTGTTTTTTCCACACTAATACAAGTGCAAAAGTGGTTTCCTGCACCAACACAAGTGCGAAAAGTGTTTTTCAACACTAACACAAGTGCGAAAAGTGTTTTTTCTACACTAATACAAGTGCAAAAGTGGTTTCCTGCACCAACACAAGTGCAAAAAGTGGTTTTTCAACACTAACACAAGTGCGAAAAGTGTTTTTTCCACACTAATACAAGTGCAAAAGTGGTTTCCTGCACCAACACAAGTGCGAAAAGTGGTTTTTCAACACTAACACAAGTGCGAAAAGTGGTTTTTCAACACTAACACAAGTGCAAAAATTGGTTTTTCAACACTAACACAAGTGCGAAAAGTGGTTTCCTGCACCAACACAAGTGCGAAAAGTGTTTTTTCAACACTAACACAAGTGCGAACAGTGGTTTTTCCACACTAATACAAGTGCAAAAGTGGTTTCCTGCACCAACACAAGTGCGAAAAGTGGTTTTTCAACACTAACACAAGTGCGAAAAGTGGTTTTTCAACACTAACACAAGTGCGAAAAGTGGTTTTTCCACACTAATACAAGTGCAAAAGTGGTTTCCTGCACCAACACAACTGCGAAAAGTGGTTTTTCAACACTAACACAAGTGCGAAAAATGGTTTTTCAACACTAACACAAGTGCGAAAAGTGGTTTTTCAACACTATCACAAGTGCAAAAAGTGTTTTTTCCACACTAATACAAGTGCAAAAGTGGTTTCCTGCACCAACACAAGTGCGAAAAGTGGTTTTTCAACGCTAACACAAGTGCGAAAAGTGGTTTTTCAACACTAACACAAGTGCGAAAAGTGTTTTTCCACACTAATACAAGTGCAAAAGTGGTTTCCTGCACCAACACAAGTGCGAACAGTGTTTTTCAACACTAACACAAGTGCGAAAAGTGGTTTTTCCACACTAATACAAGTGCAAAAGTGGTTTCCTGCACCAAAACGAGTGCGAAAAGTGGTTTTTCAACACTAACACAAGTGCGAAAAGTGGTTTTTCAACACTATCACAAGTGCAAAAAGTGTTTTTTCCACACTAATACAAGTGCAAAAGTGGTTTCCTGCACCAACACAAGTGCGAAAAGTGTTTTTTCAACACTAACACAAGTGCGAAAAGTGGGTTTTCAACTCTAACACAAGTGCGAAAAGTGGTTTTTCCACACTAATACAAGTGCAAAAGTGGTTTCCTGCACCAACACAAGTGCGAAAAGTGGTTTTTCAACACTAACACAAGTGCGAAAAGTGGTTTTTCAACACTATCACAAGTGCAAAAAGTGTTTTTTCCACACTAATACAAGTGCAAAAGTGGTTTCCTGCACCAACACCAGTGCGAAAAGTGGTTTTTCAACACTAACACAAGTGCGAAAAGTGGTTTTTCAACACTAACACAAGTGCGAAAAGTGGTTTTTCCACACTAATACAAGTGCAAAAGTGGTTTCCTGCACCAACACAAGTGCGAAAAGTGGTTTTTCAACACTAATACAAGTGCGAAAAGTGGTTTTTCAACACTATCACAAGTGCAAAAAGTCTTTTTTCCACACTAATACAAGTGCAAAAGAGGTTTCCTGCACCAACACAAGTGCGAAAAGTGGTTTTTCAACACTAACACAAGTGCGAAAAGTGGTTGTTCCACACTAATGCAAGTGCAAAAGTGGTTTCTTGCACCAACACAAGTGCGAAAATTGGTTTTTCAACACTAACACAAGTGCGAAAATTGGTTTTTCAACACTAACACAAGTGCGAAAAGTGGTTTTTCAACACTAACACAAGTGCAAAAAGTGGTTTTCCACACTAATACAAGTGCAAAAGTGGTTTCCTGCACCAAAACAAGTGCGAAAAGTGGTTTTCAACACTAACACAAGTGCGAAAAGTGGTTTTTCAACACTATCACAAGTGCAAAAAGTGTTTTTTCCACACTAATACAAGTGCAAAAGTGGTTTCCTGCACCAACACAAGTGCAAAAAGTGGTTTTTCAACACTAAGACAAGTGCGAAAAGTGGTTTTTCAACACTAATTCAAGTGCAAAAGTGGTTTCCTGCACCAACACAAGTGCGAAAAGGGGTTTTTCAACACTAACACAAGTGCGAAAAGTGGTTTTTCAACACTATCACAATTGCAAAAAGTGTTTTTTTCCACACTAATACAAGTGCAAAAGTGGTGTCCTGCACCAACACAAGTGCGAAAAGTGGTTTTTCAACACTAACACAAGTGCGAAAAGTGGTTTTTCAACACTAACACAAGTGCGAAAAGTGGTTTTTCAACACTAACACAAGTGCGAAAAGTGGTTTTTCCACACTAATACAAGTGCAAAAGTGGTTTCCTGCACCAACACAAGTGCGAAAAGTGGTTTTTCAACACTAACACAAGTGCAAAAAGTGGTTTTTCAACACTATCACAAGTGCAAAAAGTGTTTTTTCCACACTAATACAAGTGCAAAAGTGGTTTCCTGCACCAACACAAGTGCGAAAAGTGGTTTTTCAACACTATCACAAGTGCAAAAATTGTTTTTTTCCACACTAATACAAGTGCAAAAGTGGTTTCCTGCACCAACACAAGTGCGAAAAGTGGTTTTTCAACACTAACACAAGTGCGAGAAGTGGTTTTTCAACACTAACACAAGTGCGAAAAGTGGTTTTTCAACACTAACACAAGTGCTAAAAGTGGTTTTTCAACACTAACACAAGTGCAAAAAGTGGTTTTTCCACACTAATACAAGTGCAATAGTGGTTTCCTGCACCAACACAAGTGCGAAAGTGGTTTTTCAACACTAACACAAGTGCGAAAAGTGGTTTTTCAACACTATCACAAGTGCAAAAAGTGTTTTTTCCACACTAATACAAGTGCAAAAGTGGTTTCCTGCACCAACACAAGTGCGGAAAGTGGTTTTTCAACACTCACACAAGTGCAAAAAGTGGTTTCTTGCACCAACACAAGTGCGAAAAGTGTTTTTTCAACACTAACACAAGTGCGAAAAGTGGTTTTTCAACATTAACACAAGTGCGAAAAGTGTTTTTTCAACACTAACACAAGTGCGAAAAGTGGTTTTTCAACACTATCACAAGTGCAAAAAGTGTTTTTTCCACACTAATACAAGTGCAAAAGTGGTTTCCTGCACCAACACAAGTGCGAAAAGTGATTTTTAAACACTAACACAAGTGCGAAAAGTGGTTTTTCAACACTAACACAAGTGCAAAAAGTGGTTTTTCCACACTAATACAAGTGCAAAAGTGGTTTCCTGCACCAACACAAGTGCGAAAAGTGGTTTTTCAACACTAACACAAGTGCGAAAAATGGTTTTTCAACACTAACACAAGTGCGAAAAGTGGTTTTTCAACACTATCACAAGTGCAAAAAGTGTGTTTTCCACACTAATACAAGTGTAAAAGTGGTTTCCTGCACCAACACAAGTGCGAAAAGTGGTTTTTCAACGCAAACACAAGTGCGAAAAGTGGTTTATCAACACTAACACAAGTGCGAAAAGTGTTTTTTCCACACTAATACAAGTGCAAAAGTGGTTTCCTGCACCAACACAAGTGCGAAAAGTGGTTTTTCAACACTAACACAAGTGCGAAAAGTGGTTTTTCAACACTAACACAAGTGCGAAAAGTGGTTTCTTGCACCAACACAAGTGCGAAAAGTGGTTTTTCAACATTAACACAAGTGCGAAAAGTGGTTTTTCAACACTAACACAAGTGCGAAAAGTGGTTTTTCCACACTAATACAAGTGCAAAAGTGGTTTCCTGCACCAACACAAGTGCGAAAAGTGGTTTTTCAACACTAACACAAGTGCGAAAAGTGGTTTTTCAACACTATCACAAGTGCAAAAAGTGTTTTTTCCACACTAATACAAGTGCAAAAGTGGTTTCCTGCACCAACACAAGTGCGGAAAGTGGTTTTTCAACACTCACACAAGTGCGAAAAGTGGTTTCTTGCACCAACACAAGTGCGAAAAGTGGTTTTTCAACACTAACACAAGTGCGAAAAGTGGTTTTTCAACATTAACACAAGTGCGAAAAGTGGTTTTTCAACACTAACACAAGTGCGAAAAGTGGTTTTTCCACACTAATACAAGTACAAAAGTGGTTTCCTACACCAACACAAGTGCGAAAAGTGGTTTTTCAACACTAACACAAGTGCGAAAAGTGGTTTTTCAACACTATCACAAGTGCAAAAAGTGGTTTTTCAACACTAACACAAGTGCAAAAAGTGGTTTTTCAACACTATCACAAGTGCAAAAAGTGTTTTTTCCACACTAATACAAGTGCAAAAGTGGTTTCCTGCACCATCACAAGTGCGAAAAGTGGTTTTTCAACACTAACACAAGTGCGAAAAGTGGTTTTTCAACACTAACAGAAGTGCGAAAAGTGGTTTCTTGCACCAACACAAGTGCGAAAAGTGGTTTTTCAACACTAACACAAGTGCGAAAAGTGGTTTTTCAACATTAACACAAGTGCGAAAAGTGGTTTTTCAACACTAACACAAGGGCGAAAAGTGGTTTTTCCACACTAATACAAGTGCAAAAGTGGTGTCCTGCACCAACACAAGTGTGAAAAGTGGTTTTTCAACACTAACACAAGTGCGAAAAGTGGTTTTTCAACACTATCACAAGTGCAAAAAGTGTTTTTTCCACACTAATACAAGTGCAAAAGTGGTTTCCTGCACCAACACAAGTGCGAAAAGTGGTTTCTAAACAATAACACAAGTGCGAAAAGTGGTTTTTCAACACTAACACAAGTGCAAAAAGTGGTTTTTCCACACTAACACAAGTGCAAAAGTGGTTTCCTGCACCAACACAAGTGCGAAAAGTGGTTTTTCAACACTAACACAAGTGCGAAAAATGGTTTTTCAACACTAACACAAGTGCGAAAAGTGTTTTTTCAACACTATCACAAGTGCAAAAAGTGTTTTTTCCACACTAATACAAGTGCAAAAGTGGTTTCCTGCACCAACATGAGTGCGAAAAGTGGTTTTTCAACGCTAACACAAGTGCGAAAAGTGGTTTATCAACACTAACACAAGTGCGAAAAGTGTTTTTTCCACACTAATACAAGTGGAAAAGTGGTTTCCTGCACCAACACAAGTGCGAAAAGTGGTTTTTCAACACCAACTCAAGTGCGAAAAGTGGTTTTTCAACACTGACACAAGTGCGAAAAGTGGTTTTTCAACACTATCACAAGTGCAAAAAGTGTTTTTTCCACACTAATACAAGTGCAAAAGTGGTTTCCTGCACCAACACCAGTGCGAAAAGTGGTTTTTCAACATTAACACAAGTGCGAAAAGTGGTTTTTCCACACTAATACAAGTGCAAAAGTGGTTTCCTGCACCAACACAAGTGCGAAAAGTGGTTTTTCAACACTAATACAAGTGCGAAAAGTGGTTTTTCAACACTATCACAAGTGCAAAAAGTCTTTTTTCCACACTAATACAAGTGCAAAAGAGGTTTCCTGCACCAACACATGTGCGAAGTGGTTTTTCAACACTAACACAAGTGCGAAAAGTGGTTGTTCCACACTAATACAAGTGCAAAAGTGGTTTCTTGCACCAACACAAGTGCGAAAATTGGTTTTTCAACACTAACACAAGTGCGAAAATTGGTTTTTCAACACTAACACAAGTGCGAAAAGTGGTTTCCTGCACCAACACAAGTGCGAAAAGTGGTTTTTCAACACCAACACAAGTGCGAAAAGTGGTTTTTCAACACTGACACAAGTGCGAAAAGTGGATTTTCAACACTATCACAAGTGCAAAAAGTGTTTTTTCCACACTAATACAAGTGCAAAAGTGGTTTCCTGCACCAACACAAGTGCGAAAAGTGGTTTTTCAACACTAACACAAGTGCGAAAAGGGGTTTTTTAACACTAACACAAGTGCGAAAAGTGTTTTTTCCACACTAATACAAGTGCAAAAGTGGTTTCCTGCACCAACACAAGTGCGAAAAGTGGTTTTTCAACACTAACACAAGTGCGAAAAGTGGTTTTTCAACACTAACACAAGTGCGAAAAGTGGTTTCTTGCACCAACACAAGTGCGAAAAGTGGTTTTTCAACACTAACACAAGTGCGAAAAGTGGTTTTTCAACATTAACACAAGTGCGAAAAGTGGTTTTTCAACACTAACACAAGGGCGAAAAGTGGTTTTTCCACACTAATACAAGTGCAAAAGTGGTGTCCTGCACCAACACAAGTGTGAAAAGTGGTTTTTCAACACTAACACAAGTGCGAAAAGTGGTTTTTCAACACTATCACAAGTGCAAAAAGTGTTTTTCCACACTAATACAAGTGCAAAAGTGGTTTCCTGCACCAACACAAGTGCGAAAAGTGGTTGCTAAACAATAACACAAGTGCGAAAAGTGGTTTTTCAACACTAACACAAGTGCAAAAAGTGTTTTTTCCACACTAACACAAGTGCAAAAGTGGTTTCCTGCACCAACACAAGTGCGAAAAGTGGTTTTTCAACACTAACACAAGTGCGAAAAATGGTTTTTCAACACTAACACAAGTGCGAAAAGTGGTTTTTCAACACTATCACAAGTGCAAAAAGTGTTTTTTCCACACTAATACAAGTGCAAAAGTGGTTTCCTGCACCAACACGAGTGCGAAAAGTGGTTTTTCAACGCTAACACAAGTGCGAAAAGTGGTTTATCAACACTAACACAAGTGCGAAAAGTGTTTTTTCCACACTAATACAAGTGGAAAAGTGGTTTCCTGCACCAACACAAGTGCGAAAAGTGGTTTTTCAACACCAACACAAGTGCGAAAAGTGGTTTTTCAACACTGACACAAGTGCGAAAAGTGGTTTTTTAACACTAACACAAGTGCGAAAAGTGTTTTTTCCACACTAATACAAGTGCAAAAGTGGTTTCCTGCACCAACACAAGTGCGAAAAGTCGTTTTTCAACACTAACACAAGTGCGAAAAGTGTGTTTTTCAACACTAACACAAGTGCGAAAAGTGGTTTCTTGCACCAACACAAGTGCGAAAAGTGGTTTTTCAACACTAACACAAGTGCGAAAAATGGTTTTTCAACACTAACACAAGTGCGAAAAGTGGTTTTTCAACACTATCACAAGTGCAAAAAGTGTTTTTTCCACACTAATACAAGTGCAAAAGTGGTTTCCTGCACCAACACAAGTGCGAAAAGTGGTTTTTCAACGCTAACACAAGTGCGAAAAGTGGTTTTTCAACACTAACACAAGTGCGAAAAGTGTTTTTCCACACTAATACAAGTGCAAAAGTGGTTTCCTGCACCAACACAAGTGCGAACAGTGTTTTTCAACACTAACACAAGTGCGAAAAGTGGTTTTTCCACACTAATACAAGTGCAAAAGTGGTTTCCTGCACCAAAACGAGTGCGAAAAGTGGTTTTTCAACACTAACACAAGTGCGAAAAGTGGTTTTTCAACACTATCACAAGTGCAAAAAGTGTTTTTTCCACACTAATACAAGTGCAAAAGTGGTTTCCTGCACCAACACAAGTGCGAAAAGTGTTTTTTCAACACTAACACAAGTGCGAAAAGTGGGTTTTCAACTCTAACACAAGTGCGAAAAGTGGTTTTTCCACACTAATACAAGTGCAAAAGTGGTTTCCTGCACCAACACAAGTGCGAAAAGTGGTTTTTCAACACTAACACAAGTGCGAAAAGTGGTTTTTCAACACTATCACAAGTGCAAAAAGTGTTTTTTCCACACTAATACAAGTGCAAAAGTGGTTTCCTGCACCAACACCAGTGCGAAAAGTGGTTTTTCAACACTAACACAAGTGCAAAAAGTGGTTTTTCAACACTAACACAAGTGCGAAAAGTGGTTTTTTCCACACTAATACAAGTGCAAAAGTGGTTTCCTGCACCAACACAAGTGCGAAAAGTGGTTTTTCAACACTAATACAAGTGCGAAAAGTGGTTTTTCAACACTATCACAAGTGCAAAAAGTCTTTTTTCCACACTAATACAAGTGCAAAAGAGGTTTCCTGCACCAACACAAGTGCGAAAAGTGGTTTTTCAACACTAACACAAGTGCGAAAAGTGGTTGTTCCACACTAATGCAAGTGCAAAAGTGGTTTCTTGCACCAACACAAGTGCGAAAATTGGTTTTTCAACACTAACACAAGTGCGAAAATTGGTTTTTCAACACTAACACAAGTGCGAAAAGTGGTTTTTCAACACTAACACAAGTGCAAAAAGTGGTTTTCCACACTAATACAAGTGCAAAAGTGGTTTCCTGCACCAAAACAAGTGCGAAAAGTGGTTTTCAACACTAACACAAGTGCGAAAAGTGGTTTTTCAACACTATCACAAGTGCAAAAAGTGTTTTTTCCACACTAATACAAGTGCAAAAGTGGTTTCCTGCACCAACACAAGTGCAAAAAGTGGTTTTTCAACACTAAGACAAGTGCGAAAAGTGGTTTTTCAACACTAATTCAAGTGCAAAAGTGGTTTCCTGCACCAACACAAGTGCGAAAAGGGGTTTTTCAACACTAACACAAGTGCGAAAAGTGGTTTTTCAACACTATCACAATTGCAAAAAGTGTTTTTTTCCACACTAATACAAGTGCAAAAGTGGTGTCCTGCACCAACACAAGTGCGAAAAGTGGTTTTTCAACACTAACACAAGTGCGAAAAGTGGTTTTTCAACACTAACACAAGTGCGAAAAGTGGTTTTTCAACACTAACACAAGTGCGAAAAGTGGTTTTTCCACACTAATACAAGTGCAAAAGTGGTTTCCTGCACCAACACAAGTGCGAAAAGTGGTTTTTCAACACTAACACAAGTGCAAAAAGTGGTTTTTCAACACTATCACAAGTGCAAAAAGTGTTTTTTCCACACTAATACAAGTGCAAAAGTGGTTTCCTGCACCAACACAAGTGCGAAAAGTGGTTTTTCAACACTATCACAAGTGCAAAAATTGTTTTTTTCCACACTAATACAAGTGCAAAAGTGGTTTCCTGCACCAACACAAGTGCGAAAAGTGGTTTTTCAACACTAACACAAGTGCGAGAAGTGGTTTTTCAACACTAACACAAGTGCGAAAAGTGGTTTTTCAACACTAACACAAGTGCTAAAAGTGGTTTTTCAACACTAACACAAGTGCAAAAAGTGGTTTTTCCACACTAATACAAGTGCAATAGTGGTTTCCTGCACCAACACAAGTGCGAAAGTGGTTTTTCAACACTAACACAAGTGCGAAAAGTGGTTTTTCAACACTATCACAAGTGCAAAAAGTGTTTTTTCCACACTAATACAAGTGCAAAAGTGGTTTCCTGCACCAACACAAGTGCGGAAAGTGGTTTTTCAACACTCACACAAGTGCAAAAAGTGGTTTCTTGCACCAACACAAGTGCGAAAAGTGTTTTTTCAACACTAACACAAGTGCGAAAAGTGGTTTTTCAACATTAACACAAGTGCGAAAAGTGTTTTTTCAACACTAACACAAGTGCGAAAAGTGGTTTTTCAACACTATCACAAGTGCAAAAAGTGTTTTTTCCACACTAATACAAGTGCAAAAGTGGTTTCCTGCACCAACACAAGTGCGAAAAGTGATTTTTAAACACTAACACAAGTGCGAAAAGTGGTTTTTCAACACTAACACAAGTGCAAAAAGTGGTTTTTCCACACTAATACAAGTGCAAAAGTGGTTTCCTGCACCAACACAAGTGCGAAAAGTGGTTTTTCAACACTAACACAAGTGCGAAAAATGGTTTTTCAACACTAACACAAGTGCGAAAAGTGGTTTTTCAACACTATCACAAGTGCAAAAAGTGTGTTTTCCACACTAATACAAGTGTAAAAGTGGTTTCCTGCACCAACACAAGTGCGAAAAGTGGTTTTTCAACGCAAACACAAGTGCGAAAAGTGGTTTATCAACACTAACACAAGTGCGAAAAGTGTTTTTTCCACACTAATACAAGTGCAAAAGTGGTTTCCTGCACCAACACAAGTGCGAAAAGTGGTTTTTCAACACTAACACAAGTGCGAAAAGTGGTTTTTCAACACTAACACAAGTGCGAAAAGTGGTTTCTTGCACCAACACAAGTGCGAAAAGTGGTTTTTCAACATTAACACAAGTGCGAAAAGTGGTTTTTCAACACTAACACAAGTGCGAAAAGTGGTTTTTCCACACTAATACAAGTGCAAAAGTGGTTTCCTGCACCAACACAAGTGCGAAAAGTGGTTTTTCAACACTAACACAAGTGCGAAAAGTGGTTTTTCAACACTATCACAAGTGCAAAAAGTGTTTTTTCCACACTAATACAAGTGCAAAAGTGGTTTCCTGCACCAACACAAGTGCGGAAAGTGGTTTTTCAACACTCACACAAGTGCGAAAAGTGGTTTCTTGCACCAACACAAGTGCGAAAAGTGGTTTTTCAACACTAACACAAGTGCGAAAAGTGGTTTTTCAACATTAACACAAGTGCGAAAAGTGGTTTTTCAACACTAACACAAGTGCGAAAAGTGGTTTTTCCACACTAATACAAGTACAAAAGTGGTTTCCTACACCAACACAAGTGCGAAAAGTGGTTTTTCAACACTAACACAAGTGCGAAAAGTGGTTTTTCAACACTATCACAAGTGCAAAAAGTGGTTTTTCAACACTAACACAAGTGCAAAAAGTGGTTTTTCAACACTATCACAAGTGCAAAAAGTGTTTTTTCCACACTAATACAAGTGCAAAAGTGGTTTCCTGCACCATCACAAGTGCGAAAAGTGGTTTTTCAACACTAACACAAGTGCGAAAAGTGGTTTTTCAACACTAACAGAAGTGCGAAAAGTGGTTTCTTGCACCAACACAAGTGCGAAAAGTGGTTTTTCAACACTAACACAAGTGCGAAAAGTGGTTTTTCAACATTAACACAAGTGCGAAAAGTGGTTTTTCAACACTAACACAAGGGCGAAAAGTGGTTTTTCCACACTAATACAAGTGCAAAAGTGGTGTCCTGCACCAACACAAGTGTGAAAAGTGGTTTTTCAACACTAACACAAGTGCGAAAAGTGGTTTTTCAACACTATCACAAGTGCAAAAAGTGTTTTTTCCACACTAATACAAGTGCAAAAGTGGTTTCCTGCACCAACACAAGTGCGAAAAGTGGTTTCTAAACAATAACACAAGTGCGAAAAGTGGTTTTTCAACACTAACACAAGTGCAAAAAGTGGTTTTTCCACACTAACACAAGTGCAAAAGTGGTTTCCTGCACCAACACAAGTGCGAAAAGTGGTTTTTCAACACTAACACAAGTGCGAAAAATGGTTTTTCAACACTAACACAAGTGCGAAAAGTGTTTTTTCAACACTATCACAAGTGCAAAAAGTGTTTTTTCCACACTAATACAAGTGCAAAAGTGGTTTCCTGCACCAACATGAGTGCGAAAAGTGGTTTTTCAACGCTAACACAAGTGCGAAAAGTGGTTTATCAACACTAACACAAGTGCGAAAAGTGTTTTTTCCACACTAATACAAGTGGAAAAGTGGTTTCCTGCACCAACACAAGTGCGAAAAGTGGTTTTTCAACACCAACTCAAGTGCGAAAAGTGGTTTTTCAACACTGACACAAGTGCGAAAAGTGGTTTTTCAACACTATCACAAGTGCAAAAAGTGTTTTTTCCACACTAATACAAGTGCAAAAGTGGTTTCCTGCACCAACACCAGTGCGAAAAGTGGTTTTTCAACATTAACACAAGTGCGAAAAGTGGTTTTTCCACACTAATACAAGTGCAAAAGTGGTTTCCTGCACCAACACAAGTGCGAAAAGTGGTTTTTCAACACTAATACAAGTGCGAAAAGTGGTTTTTCAACACTATCACAAGTGCAAAAAGTCTTTTTTCCACACTAATACAAGTGCAAAAGAGGTTTCCTGCACCAACACATGTGCGAAGTGGTTTTTCAACACTAACACAAGTGCGAAAAGTGGTTGTTCCACACTAATACAAGTGCAAAAGTGGTTTCTTGCACCAACACAAGTGCGAAAATTGGTTTTTCAACACTAACACAAGTGCGAAAATTGGTTTTTCAACACTAACACAAGTGCGAAAAGTGGTTTCCTGCACCAACACAAGTGCGAAAAGTGGTTTTTCAACACCAACACAAGTGCGAAAAGTGGTTTTTCAACACTGACACAAGTGCGAAAAGTGGATTTTCAACACTATCACAAGTGCAAAAAGTGTTTTTTCCACACTAATACAAGTGCAAAAGTGGTTTCCTGCACCAACACAAGTGCGAAAAGTGGTTTTTCAACACTAACACAAGTGCGAAAAGGGGTTTTTTAACACTAACACAAGTGCGAAAAGTGTTTTTTCCACACTAATACAAGTGCAAAAGTGGTTTCCTGCACCAACACAAGTGCGAAAAGTGGTTTTTCAACACTAACACAAGTGCGAAAAGTGGTTTTTCAACACTAACACAAGTGCGAAAAGTGGTTTCTTGCACCAACACAAGTGCGAAAAGTGGTTTTTCAACACTAACACAAGTGCGAAAAGTGGTTTTTCAACATTAACACAAGTGCGAAAAGTGGTTTTTCAACACTAACACAAGGGCGAAAAGTGGTTTTTCCACACTAATACAAGTGCAAAAGTGGTGTCCTGCACCAACACAAGTGTGAAAAGTGGTTTTTCAACACTAACACAAGTGCGAAAAGTGGTTTTTCAACACTATCACAAGTGCAAAAAGTGTTTTTCCACACTAATACAAGTGCAAAAGTGGTTTCCTGCACCAACACAAGTGCGAAAAGTGGTTGCTAAACAATAACACAAGTGCGAAAAGTGGTTTTTCAACACTAACACAAGTGCAAAAAGTGGTTTTTCCACACTAACACAAGTGCAAAAGTGGTTTCCTGCACCAACACAAGTGCGAAAAGTGGTTTTTCAACACTAACACAAGTGCGAAAAATGGTTTTTCAACACTAACACAAGTGCGAAAAGTGGTTTTTCAACACTATCACAAGTGCAAAAAGTGTTTTTTCCACACTAATACAAGTGCAAAAGTGGTTTCCTGCACCAACACGAGTGCGAAAAGTGGTTTTTCAACGCTAACACAAGTGCGAAAAGTGGTTTATCAACACTAACACAAGTGCGAAAAGTGTTTTTTCCACACTAATACAAGTGGAAAAGTGGTTTCCTGCACCAACACAAGTGCGAAAAGTGGTTTTTCAACACCAACACAAGTGCGAAAAGTGGTTTTTCAACACTGACACAAGTGCGAAAAGTGGTTTTTTAACACTAACACAAGTGCGAAAAGTGTTTTTTCCACACTAATACAAGTGCAAAAGTGGTTTCCTGCACCAACACAAGTGCGAAAAGTCGTTTTTCAACACTAACACAAGTGCGAAAAGTGTGTTTTTCAACACTAACACAAGTGCGAAAAGTGGTTTCTTGCACCAACACAAGTGCGAAAAGTGGTTTTTGAACACTAACACAAGTGTGTAAAGTGGTTTTTCAACATTAACACAAGTGCGAAAAGTAGTTTTTCAACACTAACACAAGGGCGAAAAGTGTTTTTTCCACACTAATACAAGTGCAAAAGTGGTGTCCTGCACCAACACAAGTGTGAAAAGTGGTTTTTCAACACTAACACAAGTGCGAAAAGTGGTTTTTCAACACTATCACAAGTGCAAAAAGTGTTTTTCCACACTAATACAAGTGCAAAAGTGGTTTCCTGCACCAACACAAGTGCGAAAAGTGGTTTCTAAACAATAACACAAGTGCGAAAAGTGGTTTTTCAACACTAACACAAGTGCAAAAAGTGGTTTTTCAACACTAACACAAGTGCAAAAGTGGTTTCCTGCACCAACACAAGTGCGAAAAGTGGTTTTTCAACACTAACACAAGTGCGAAAAATGGTTTTTCAACACTAACACAAGTGCGAAAAGTGGTTTTTCAACACTATCACAAGTGTAAAAAGTGTTTTTTCCACACTAATACAAGTGCAAAAGTGGTTTCCTGCACCAACACGAGTGCGAAAAGTGGTTTTTCAACGCTAACACAAGTGCGAAAAGTGGTTTATCAACACTAACACAAGTGCGAAAAGTGTTTTTTCCACACTAATACAAGTGCAAAAGTGGTTTCCTGCACCAACACAAGTGCGAAAAGTGTTTTTCAACACTAACACAAGTACTAAAAGTGTTTTTTCTACACTAATACAAGTGCAAAAGTGGTTTCCTGCACCAACACAAGTGCGAAAAGTGGTTTTTCAACACTAACACAAGTGCAAAAAGTGGTTTTTCAACACTAACACAAGTGCGAAAAGTGTTTTTTCCACACTAATACAAGTGCAAAAGTGGTTTCCTGCACCAACACAAGTGCGAAAAGTGGTTTTTCAACACTAACACAAGTGCGAAAAGTGGTTTTTCAACACTAACACAAGTGCAAAAATTGGTTTTTCAACACTAACACAAGTGCGAAAAGTGGTTTCCTGCACCAACACAAGTGCGAAAAGTGGTTTTTCAACACTAACACAAGTGCGAACAGTGGTTTTTCCACACTAATACAAGTGCAAAAGTGGTTTCCTGCACCAACACAAGTGCGAAAAGTGGTTTTTCAACACTAACACAAGTGCGAAAAGTGGTTTTTCAACACTAACACAAGTGCGAAAAGTGGTTTTTCCACACTAATACAAGTGCAAAAGTGGTTTCCTGCACCAACACAACTGCGAAAAGTGGTTTTTCAACACTAACACAAGTACGAAAAATGGTTTTTCAACACTAACACAAGTGCGAAAAGTGGTTTTTCAACACTATCACAAGTGCAAAAAGTGTTTTTTCCACACTAATACAAGTGCAAAAGTGGTTTCCTGCACCAACACAAGTGCGAAAAGTGGTTTTTCAACGCTAACACAAGTGCGAAAAGTGGTTTTTCAACACTAACACAAGTGCGAAAAGTGTTTTTCCACACTAATACAAGTGCAAAAGTGGTTTCCTGCACCAACACAAGTGCGAACAGTGTTTTTCAACACTAACACAAGTGCGAAAAGTGGTTTTTCCACACTAATACAAGTGCAAAAGTGGTTTCCTGCACCAAAACAAGTGCGAAAAGTGGTTTTTCAACACTAACACAAGTGCGAAAAGTGGTTTTTCAACACTATCACAAGTGCAAAAAGTGTTTTTTCCACACTAATACAAGTGCAAAAGTGGTTTCCTGCACCAACACAAGTGCGAAAAGTGTTTTTTCAACACTAACACAAGTGCGAAAAGTGGGTTTTCAACTCTAACACATGTGCGAAAAGTGGTTTTTCCACACTAATACAAGTGCAAAAGTGGTTTCCTGCACCAACACAAGTGCGAAAAGTGGTTTTTCAACACTAACACAAGTGCGAAAAGTGGTTTTTCAACACTATCACAAGTGCAAAAAGTGTTTTTTCCACACTAATACAAGTGCAAAAGTGGTTTCCTGCACCAACACCAGTGCGAAAAGTGGTTTTTCAACACTAACACAAGTGCGAAAAGTGGTTTTTCAACACTAACACAAGTGCGAAAAGTGGTTTTTCCACACTAATACAAGTGCAAAAGTGGTTTCCTGCACCAACACAAGTGCGAAAAGTGGTTTTTCAACACTAATACAAGTGCGAAAAGTGGTTTTTCAACACTATCACAAGTGCAAAAAGTCTTTTTTCCACACTAATACAAGTGCAAAAGAGGTTTCCTGCACCAACACAAGTGCGAAAAGTGGTTTTTCAACACTAACACAAGTGCGAAAAGTGGTTGTTCCACACTAATACAAGTGCAAAAGTGGTTTCTTGCACCAACACAAGTGCGAAAATTGGTTTTTCAACACTAACACAAGTGCGAAAATTGGTTTTTCAACACTAACACAAGTGCGAAAAGTGGTTTTTCAACACTAACACAAGTGCAAAAAGTGGTTTTCCACACTAATACAAGTGCAAAAGTGGTTTCCTGCACCAAAACAAGTGCGAAAAGTGGTTTTCAACACTAACACAAGTGCGAAAAGTGGTTTTTCAACACTATCACAAGTGCAAAAAGTGTTTTTTCCACACTAATACAAGTGCAAAAGTGGTTTCCTGCACCAACACAAGTGCAAAAAGTGGTTTTCAACACTAAGACAAGTGCGAAAAGTGGTTTTTCAACACTAATTCAAGTGCAAAAGTGGTTTCCTGCACCAACACAAGTGCGAAAAGGGGTTTTTCAACACTAACACAAGTGCGAAAAGTGGTTTTTCAACACTATCACAATTGCAAAAAGTGTTTTTTTCCACACTAATACAAGTGCAAAAGTGGTGTCCTGCACCAACACAAGTGCGAAAAGTGGTTTTTCAACACTAACACAAGTGCGAAAAGTGGTTTTTCAACACTAACACAAGTGCGAAAAGTGGTTTTTCAACACTAACACAAGTGCAAAAAGTGGTTTTTCCACACTAATACAAGTGCAAAAGTGGTTTCCTGCACCAACACAAGTGCGAAAAGTGGTTTTTCAACACTAACACAAGTGCAAAAAGTGGTTTTTCAACACTATCACAAGTGCAAAAAGTGTTTTTTCCACACTAATACAAGTGCAAAAGTGGTTTCCTGCACCAACACAAGTGCGAAAAGTGGTTTTTCAACACTAACACAAGTGCGAGAAGTGGTTTTTCAACACTAACACAAGTGCGAAAAGTGGTTTTTCAACACTATCACAAGTGCAAAAAGTGTTTTTTCCACACTAATACAAGTGCAAAAGTGGTTTCCTGCACCAACACAAGTGCGGAAAGTGGTTTTTCAACACTCACACAAGTGCAAAAAGTGGTTTCTTGCACCAACACAAGTGCGAAAAGTGTTTTTTCAACACTAACACAAGTGCGAAAAGTGGTTTTTCAACATTAACACAAGTGCGAAAAGTGTTTTTTCAACACTAACACAAGTGCGAAAAGTGGTTTTTCCACACTAATACAAGTGCAAAAGTGGTTTCCTGCACCAACACAAGTGCGAAAAGTGGTTTTTCAACACTAACACAAGTGCGAAAAGTGGTTTTTCAACACTATCACAAGTGCAAAAAGTGTTTTTTCCACACTAATACAAGTGCAAAAGTGGTTTCCTGCACCAACACAAGTGCGAAAAGTGATTTTTAAACACTAACACAAGTGCGAAAAGTGGTTTTTCAACACTAACACAAGTGCAAAAAGTGGTTTTTCCACACTAATACAAGTGCAAAAGTGGTTTCCTGCACCAACACAAGTGCGAAAAGTGGTTTTTCAACACTAACACAAGTGCGAAAAATGGTTTTTCAACACTAACACAAGTGCGAAAAGTGGTTTTTCAACACTATCACAAGTGCAAAAAGTGTGTTTTCCACACTAATACAAGTGTAAAAGTGGTTTCCTGCACCAACACAAGTGCGAAAAGTGGTTTTTCAACGCAAACACAAGTGCGAAAAGTGGTTTATCAACACTAACACAAGTGCGAAAAGTGTTTTTTCCACACTAATACAAGTGCAAAAGTGGTTTCCTGCACCAACACAAGTGCGAAAAGTGGTTTTTCAACACTAACACAAGTGCGAAAAGTGGTTTTTCAACACTAACACAAGTGCGAAAAGTGTTTTTTTCCACACTAATACAAGTGCAAAAGTGGTTTCCTGCACCAACACAAGTGCGAAAAGTGGTTTTTCAACACTAACACAAGTGCGAAAAGTGGTTTTTCAACACTAACACAAGTGCGAAAAGTGGTTTCTTGCACCAACACAAGTGCGAAAAGTGGTTTTTCAACATTAACACAAGTGCGAAAAGTGGTCTTTCAACACTAACACAAGTGCGAAAAGTGGTTTTTCCACACTAATACAAGTGCAAAAGTGGTTTCCTGCACCAACACAAGTGCGAAAAGTGGTTTTTCAACACTAACACAAGTGCGAAAAGTGGTTTTTCAACACTATCACAAGTGCAAAAAGTGTTTTTTCCACACTAATACAAGTGCAAAAGTGGTTTCCTGCACCAACACAAGTGCGGAAAGTGGTTTTTCAACACTCACACAAGTGCGAAAAGTGGTTTCTTGCACCAACACAAGTGCGAAAAGTGGTTTTTCAACACTAACACAAGTGCGAAAAGTGGTTTTTCAACATTAACACAAGTGCGAAAAGTGGTTTTTCAACACTAACACAAGTGCGAAAAGTGGTTTTTCCACACTAATACAAGTGCAAAAGTGGTTTCCTACACCAACACAAGTGCGAAAAGTGGTTTTTCAACACTAACACAAGTGCGAAAAGTGGTTTTTCAACACTATCACAAGTGCAAAAAGTGGTTTTTCAACACTAACACAAGTGCAAAAAGTGGTTTTTCAACACTATCACAAGTGCAAAAAGTGTTTTTTCCACACTAATACAAGTGCAAAAGTGGTTTCCTGCACCAACACAAGTGCGAAAAGTGGTTTTTCAACACTAACACAAGTGCGAAAAGTGGTTTTTCAACACTAACACAAGTGCGAAAAGTGGTTTCTTGCACCAACACAAGTGCGAAAAGTGGTTTTTCAACACTAACACAAGTGCGAAAAGTGGTTTTTCAACATTAACACAAGTGCGAAAAGTGGTTTTTCAACACTAACACAAGGGCGAAAAGTGGTTTTTCCACACTAATACAAGTGCAAAAGTGGTGTCCTGCACCAACACAAGTGTGAAAAGTGGTTTTTCAACACTAACACAAGTGCGAAAAGTGGTTTTTCAACACTATCACAAGTGCAAAAAGTGTTTTTTCCACACTAATACAAGTGCAAAAGTGGTTTCCTGCACCAACACAAGTGCGAAAAGTGGTTTCTAAACAATAACACAAGTGCGAAAAGTGGTTTTTCAACACTAACACAAGTGCAAAAAGTGGTTTTTCCACACTAACACAAGTGCAAAAGTGGTTTCCTGCACCAACACAAGTGCGAAAAGTGGTTTTTCAACACTAACACAAGTGCGAAAAATGGTTTTTCAACACTAACACAAGTGCGAAAAGTGTTTTTTCAACACTATCACAAGTGCAAAAAGTGTTTTTTCCACACTAATACAAGTGCAAAAGTGGTTTCCTGCACCAACATGAGTGCGAAAAGTGGTTTTTCAACGCTAACACAAGTGCGAAAAGTGGTTTATCAACACTAACACAAGTGCGAAAAGTGTTTTTTCCACACTAATACAAGTGGAAAAGTGGTTTCCTGCACCAACACAAGTGCGAAAAGTGGTTTTTCAACACCAACACAAGTGCGAAAAGTGGTTTTTCAACACTGACACAAGTGCGAAAAGTGGTTTTTCAACACTATCACAAGTGCAAAAAGTGTTTTTTCCACACTAATACAAGTGCAAAAGTGGTTTCCTGCACCAACACCAGTGCGAAAAGTGGTTTTTCAACACTAACACAAGTGCGAAAAGTGGTTTTTCCACACTAATACAAGTGCAAAAGTGGTTTCCTGCACCAACACAAGTGCGAAAAGTGGTTTTTCAACACTAATACAAGTGCGAAAAGTGGTTTTTCAACACTATCACAAGTGCAAAAAGTCTTTTTTCCACACTAATACAAGTGCAAAAGAGGTTTCCTGCACCAACACATGTGCGAAAAGTGGTTTTTCAACACTAACACAAGTGCGAAAAGTGGTTGTTCCACACTAATACAAGTGCAAAAGTGGTTTCTTGCACCAACACAAGTGCGAAAATTGGTTTTTCAACACTAACACAAGTGCGAAAATTGGTTTTTCAACACTAACACAAGTGCGAAAAGTGGTTTTTCAACACTAACACAAGTGCGAAAAGTGGTTTTTCCACACTAATACAAGTGCAAAAGTGGTTTCCTGCACCAACACAAGTGCAAAAAGTGGTTTTTCAACACTAAGACAAGTGCGAAAAGTGGTTTTTCAACACTAATTCAATTGCAAAAGTGGTTTCCTGCACCAACACAAGTGCGAAAAGGGGTTTTTCAACACTAACACAAGTGCGAAAAGTGGTTTTTCAACACTATCACAATTGCAAAAAGTGTTTTTTCCACACTAATACAAGTGCAAAAGTGGTTTCCTGCACCAACACAAGTGCGAAAAGTGGTTTCTAAACAATAACACAAGTGCGAAAAGTGGTTTTTCAACACTAACACAAGTGCAAAAAGTGGTTTTTCAACACTAACACAAGTGCAAAAGTGGTTTCCTGCACCCACACAAGTGCGAAAAGTGGTTTTTCAACACTAACACAAGTGCGAAAAATGGTTTTTCAACACTAACACAAGTGCGAAAAGTGGTTTTTCAACACTATCACAAGTGCAAAAAGTGTTTTTTCCACACTAATACAAGTGCAAAAGTGGTTTCCTGCACCAACACGAGTGCGAAAAGTGGTTTTTCAACGCTAACACAAGTGCGAAAAGTGGTTTATCAACACTAACACAAGTGCGAAAAGTGTTTTTTCCACACTAATACAAGTGCAAAAGTGGTTTCCTGCACCAACACAAGTGCGAAAAGTGTTTTTCAACACTAACACAAGTGCGAAAAGTGTTTTTTCTACACTAATACAAGTGCAAAAGTGGTTTCCTGCACCAACACAAGTGCGAAAAGTGGTTTTTCAACACTAACACAAGTGCAAAAAGTGGTTTTTCAACACTAACACAAGTGCGAAAAGTGTTTTTTCCACACTAATACAAGTGCAAAAGTGGTTTCCTGCACCAACACAAGTGCGAAAAGTGGTTTTTCAACACTAACACAAGTGCGAAAAGTGGTTTTTCAACACTAACACAAGTGCAAAAATTGGTTTTTCAACACTAACACAAGTGCGAAAAGTGGTTTCCTGCACCAACACAAGTGCGAAAAGTGTTTTTTCAACACTAACACAAGTGCGAACAGTGGTTTTTCCACACTAATACAAGTGCAAAAGTGGTTTCCTGCACCAACACAAGTGCGAAAAGTGGTTTTTCAACACTAACACAAGTGCGAAAAGTGGTTTTTCAACACTAACACAAGTGCGAAAAGTGGTTTTTCCACACTAATACAAGTGCAAAAGTGGTTTCCTGCACCAACACAACTGCGAAAAGTGGTTTTTCAACACTAACACAAGTGCGAAAAATGGTTTTTCAACACTGACACAAGTGCGAAAAGTGGTTTTTCAACACTATCACAAGTGCAAAAAGTGTTTTTTCCACACTAATACAAGTGCAAAAGTGGTTTCCTGCACCAACACAAGTGCGAAAAGTGGTTTTTCAACGCTAACACAAGTGCGAAAAGTGGTTTTTCAACACTAACACAAGTGCGAAAAGTGTTTTTCCACACTAATACAAGTGCAAAAGTGGTTTCCTGCACCAACACAAGTGCGAACAGTGTTTTTCAACACTAACACAAGTGCGAAAAGTGGTTTTTCCACACTAATACAAGTGCAAAAGTGGTTTCCTGCACCAAAACGAGTGCGAAAAGTGGTTTTTCAACACTAACACAAGTGCGAAAAGTGGTTTTTCAACACTATCACAAGTGCAAAAAGTGTTTTTTCCACACTAATACAAGTGCAAAAGTGGTTTCCTGCACCAACACAAGTGCGAAAAGTGTTTTTTCAACACTAACACAAGTGCGAAAAGTGGGTTTTCAACTCTAACACAAGTGCGAAAAGTGGTTTTTCCACACTAATACAAGTGCAAAAGTGGTTTCCTGCACCAACACAAGTGCGAAAAGTGGTTTTTCAACACTAACACAAGTGCGAAAAGTGGTTTTTCAACACTATCACAAGTGCAAAAAGTGTTTTTTCCACACTAATACAAGTGCAAAAGTGGTTTCCTGCAGCAACACCAGTGCGAAAAGTGGTTTTTCAACACTAACACAAGTGCGAAAAGTGGTTTTTCAACACTAACACAAGTGCGAAAAGTGGTTTTTCCACACTAATACAAGTGCAAAAGTGGTTTCCTGCACCAACACAAGTGCGAAAAGTGGTTTTTCAACACTAATACAAGTGCGAAAAGTGGTTTTTCAACACTATCACAAGTGCAAAAAGTCTTTTTTCCACACTAATACAAGTGCAAAAGAGGTTTCCTGCACCAACACAAGTGCGAAAAGTGGTTTTTCAACACTAACACAAGTGCGAAAAGTGGTTGTTCCACACTAATGCAAGTGCAAAAGTGGTTTCTTGCACCAACACAAGTGCGAAAATTGGTTTTTCAACACTAACACAAGTGCGAAAATTGGTTTTTCAACACTAACACAAGTGCGAAAAGTGGTTTTTCAACACTAACACAAGTGCAAAAAGTGGTTTTCCACACTAATACAAGTGCAAAAGTGGTTTCCTGCACCAAAACAAGTGCGAAAAGTGGTTTTCAACACTAACACAAGTGCGAAAAGTGGTTTTTCAACACTATCACAAGTGCAAAAAGTGTTTTTTCCACACTAATACAAGTGCAAAAGTGGTTTCCTGCACCAACACAAGTGCAAAAAGTGGTTTTTCAACACTAAGACAAGTGCGAAAAGTGGTTTTTCAACACTAATTCAAGTGCAAAAGTGGTTTCCTGCACCAACACAAGTGCGAAAAGGGGTTTTTCAACACTAACACAAGTGCGAAAAGTGGTTTTTCAACACTATCACAATTGCAAAAAGTGTTTTTTTCCACACTAATACAAGTGCAAAAGTGGTGTCCTGCACCAACACAAGTGCGAAAAGTGGTTTTTCAACACTAACACAAGTGCGAAAAGTGGTTTTTCAACACTAACACAAGTGCGAAAAGTGGTTTTTCAACACTAACACAAGTGCAAAAAGTGGTTTTTCAACACTATCACAAGTGCAAAAAGTGTTTTTTCCACACTAATACAAGTGCAAAAGTGGTTTCCTGCACCAACACAAGTGCGAAAAGTGGTTTTTCAACACTATCACAAGTGCAAAAATTGTTTTTTTCCACACTAATACAAGTGCAAAAGTGGTTTCCTGCACCAACACAAGTGCGAAAAGTGGTTTTTCAACACTAACACAAGTGCGAGAAGTGGTTTTTCAACACTAACACAAGTGCGAAAAGTGGTTTTTCAACACTAACACAAGTGCTAAAAGTGGTTTTTCAACACTAACACAAGTGCAAAAAGTGGTTTTTCCACACTAATACAAGTGCAATAGTGGTTTCCTGCACCAACACAAGTGCGAAAGTGGTTTTTCAACACTAACACAAGTGCGAAAAGTGGTTTTTCAACACTATCACAAGTGCAAAAAGTGTTTTTTCCACACTAATACAAGTGCAAAAGTGGTTTCCTGCACCAACACAAGTGCGGAAAGTGGTTTTTCAACACTCACACAAGTGCAAAAAGTGGTTTCTTGCACCAACACAAGTGCGAAAAGTGTTTTTTCAACACTAACACAAGTGCGAAAAGTGGTTTTTCAACATTAACACAAGTGCGAAAAGTGTTTTTTCAACACTAACACAAGTGCGAAAAGTGGTTTTTCCACACTAATACAAGTGCAAAAGTGGTTTCCTGCACCAACACAAGTGCGAAAAGTGGTTTTTCAACACTAACACAAGTGCGAAAAGTGGTTTTTCAACACTATCACAAGTGCAAAAAGTGTTTTTTCCACACTAATACAAGTGCAAAAGTGGTTTCCTGCACCAACACAAGTGCGAAAAGTGATTTTTAAACACTAACACAAGTGCGAAAAGTGGTTTTTAAACACTAACACAAGTGCAAAAAGTGGTTTTTCCACACTAATACAAGTGCAAAAGTGGTTTCCTGCACCAACACAAGTGCGAAAAGTGGTTTTTCAACACTAACACAAGTGCGAAAAATGGTTTTTCAACACTAACACAAGTGCGAAAAGTGGTTTTTCAACACTATCACAAGTGCAAAAAGTGTGTTTTCCACACTAATACAAGTGTAAAAGTGGTTTCCTGCACCAACACAAGTGCGAAAAGTGGTTTTTCAACGCAAACACAAGTGCGAAAAGTGGTTTATCAACACTAACACAAGTGCGAAAAGTGTTTTTTCCACACTAATACAAGTGCAAAAGTGGTTTCCTGCACCAACACAAGTGCGAAAAGTGGTTTTTCAACACTAACACAAGTGCGAAAAGTGGTTTTTCAACACTAACACAAGTGCGAAAAGTGGTTTCTTGCACCAACACAAGTGCGAAAAGTGGTTTTTCAACATTAACACAAGTGCGAAAAGTGGTTTTTCAACACTAACACAAGTGCGAAAAGTGGTTTTTCCACACTAATACAAGTGCAAAAGTGGTTTCCTGCACCAACACAAGTGCGAAAAGTGGTTTTTCAACACTAACACAAGTGCGAAAAGTGGTTTTTCAACACTATCACAAGTGCAAAAAGTGTTTTTTCCACACTAATACAAGTGCAAAAGTGGTTTCCTGCACCAACACAAGTGCGGAAAGTGGTTTTTCAACACTCACACAAGTGCGAAAAGTGGTTTCTTGCACCAACACAAGTGCGAAAAGTGGTTTTTCAACACTAACACAAGTGCGAAAAGTGGTTTTTCAACATTAACACAAGTGCGAAAAGTGGTTTTTCAACACTAACACAAGTGCGAAAAGTGGTTTTTCCACACTAATACAAGTACAAAAGTGGTTTCCTACACCAACACAAGTGCGAAAAGTGGTTTTTCAACACTAACACAAGTGCGAAAAGTGGTTTTTCAACACTATCACAAGTGCAAAAAGTGGTTTTTCAACACTAACACAAGTGCAAAAAGTGGTTTTTCAACACTATCACAAGTGCAAAAAGTGTTTTTTCCACACTAATACAAGTGCAAAAGTGGTTTCCTGCACCATCACAAGTGCGAAAAGTGGTTTTTCAACACTAACACAAGTGCGAAAAGTGGTTTTTCAACACTAACAGAAGTGCGAAAAGTGGTTTCTTGCACCAACACAAGTGCGAAAAGTGGTTTTTCAACACTAACACAAGTGCGAAAAGTGGTTTTTCAACATTAACACAAGTGCGAAAAGTGGTTTTTCAACACTAACACAAGGGCGAAAAGTGGTTTTTCCACACTAATACAAGTGCAAAAGTGGTGTCCTGCACCAACACAAGTGTGAAAAGTGGTTTTTCAACACTAACACAAGTGCGAAAAGTGGTTTTTCAACACTATCACAAGTGCAAAAAGTGTTTTTTCCACACTAATACAAGTGCAAAAGTGGTTTCCTGCACCAACACAAGTGCGAAAAGTGGTTTCTAAACAATAACACAAGTGCGAAAAGTGGTTTTTCAACACTAACACAAGTGCAAAAAGTGGTTTTTCCACACTAACACAAGTGCAAAAGTGGTTTCCTGCACCAACACAAGTGCGAAAAGTGGTTTTTCAACACTAACACAAGTGCGAAAAATGGTTTTTCAACACTAACACAAGTGCGAAAAGTGTTTTTTCAACACTATCACAAGTGCAAAAAGTGTTTTTTCCACACTAATACAAGTGCAAAAGTGGTTTCCTGCACCAACATGAGTGCGAAAAGTGGTTTTTCAACGCTAACACAAGTGCGAAAAGTGGTTTATCAACACTAACACAAGTGCGAAAAGTGTTTTTCCACACTAATACAAGTGGAAAAGTGGTTTCCTGCACCAACACAAGTGCGAAAAGTGGTTTTTCAACACCAACTCAAGTGCGAAAAGTGGTTTTTCAACACTGACACAAGTGCGAAAAGTGGTTTTTCAACACTATCACAAGTGCAAAAAGTGTTTTTTCCACACTAATACAAGTGCAAAAGTGGTTTCCTGCACCAACACCAGTGCGAAAAGTGGTTTTTCAACACTAACACAAGTGCGAAAAGTGGTTTTTCCACACTAATACAAGTGCAAAAGTGGTTTCCTGCACCAACACAAGTGCGAAAAGTGGTTTTTCAACACTAATACAAGTGCGAAAAGTGGTTTTTCAACACTATCACAAGTGCAAAAAGTCTTTTTTCCACACTAATACAAGTGCAAAAGAGGTTTCCTGCACCAACACATGTGCGAAGTGGTTTTTCAACACTAACACAAGTGCGAAAAGTGGTTGTTCCACACTAATACAAGTGCAAAAGTGGTTTCTTGCACCAACACAAGTGCGAAAATTGGTTTTTCAACACTAACACAAGTGCGAAAATTGGTTTTTCAACACTAACACAAGTGCGAAAAGTGGTTTTTCAACACTAACACAAGTGCGAAAAGTGGTTTTTCCACACTAATACAAGTAGGAAGGCTAGGTCCCCCTGCACCCCCCGGAGATATACTTCTAATCAGTGTTTCTAGATTGGAAAAAATGTGTAGAAAATGACTAGCTATGGCCCCAAGCTGAAAAAATGTCCCACATACCATTTTTATGCAAATTACTGCTGCCATTATCAAAAAAACGATTTTTGACATATCTCAGCCAATATTGCAGATAATTGAAAAATGAAGGTGTCTAGACCCATGTTTTGAAGGGCATAGATCATGATAGAACTATTCATAACATGATTACATGTGTCTATGGTATACTAGTATGCTAATTAGTGCTTTATTTACAAAATAATCACAGTTTTACGAAATAATAGACTCATATTAAGGTCCGTCTACACAGACGTTAACACAAAGTTTTATTTTTCTAAATATTACAACTGTCAAAATAGTCCTAGCACTCAATGTGACCACTCTTCTCTTGCTTGTTTTAGATAAACATCATTAGCATTAGTGATTCTACACTGAGTCAGTCATCATCATTTTCATCGAAATCGTCAGAGTCAAACTCCTCTTCTCCTTCCTCTTCCTCCTCCTCTTCGTGCTCTCCTGTGTTCAGAAGATCCACCAGTGAGGTTGGTAGGATGGGACCACTGGACCACATTGGTTTCAACAGTCCTTCATCAGTCCTTATCCATCCTTGCTCCTCATAAGGTTTTGGCTTTTCGATGATAGGTTGATCGGCTCTTTTGTACAATGCTACGCGGTGGTTCACACGCTGGATGTGCGGCTTCAGGGCAGACTGGCATGGAGGAAGGCGAGCCAGATCAACCTTGGACTTGGATGTGAGGGTCTTGTCCTCTCCCACCATTTTTCGTAGCAGCTTGGCACGGACAATGTCCACTGATGACTCGCGACTCTGGCCGTACATCACACAGGTGAATTTTTCTAACTGCCTCTCCACCTCAGGGTTGGCATCCCAGTTGTCACCCAGTTCACCGAATGCCCTGTGAAACCTGGGATTCTTCTCCAGCTTTTTCAAGGGCCCGACTTTTCCCTTCCCTTTGAAGGCACTGGTGCAGTCTTCTCCGCTGAACACATAGTACCCCAGGAGAGTGGCACAGTAGTCCTCTCCCAGGGATTCTGCCAGCTCAGAGACGTTGACAAGTTGGCGATGCTTCCCTGACCCTGTATCCAGGTACACCGTCAGCTTGATGTTGTGGGCATGGTGGAGCAGGATCAGGAGGATGTCTGTGTCCGGTGTTCTGACTACAGCGTTCTTGTATCCGATGGTAGCAGCATGATGGAGGTACAGAACCACCCTGGTATCAGTCTCTTCCTGGTTGCTGTAGATCGTGGGGAGTTCACGTACCTCGACCTGAAACACAAAAAGGCACCGCATTTCAATCACCAGTCACTGCCAGTTTCAGATCTAGACAAACATCACAGGTAATCACCTTTTTTTCAGGAAAAATTACAAATTGAATCGCCATTCACGAAGGGCTTTCAATTTTACCTTGCCATTCGTTGAGGCAAGTTGGTGGGCCTTCCCCTCCACGATCAGCACAGCCATCTCTGTTCTCTCCAGCCTGGTAGCTGCCTCTTGTCCACTCCACACTTTCAGAAGAAGCTGGCACATCTGCTTTTTGTTGTCTGCATCTGCTGGCACATCTGCTGCATTGGAAACTGTTATGTTTGAGCTGTGCACAAGCCAGAAAGAAATGACATCACATTTGTCATGATCAACCTTCGTGAAGTGGATATGCTCCTTGATTGGGTCATTCTGTAGGCGTTTCAGTAGTTTCTCTGACCGATAATTTGAGTTCTCATATCCATTCAGTTTCAGTTCCTCGACATAGAGCAAGCGCAAGGAAGAAAGCTGTAGAACTTTATTCTGCTGGATGACCTGGGTTTGAATGTGTTCCAGTACTGAGTTGAATGCCTTTTCATGGGCGGCTGACATGCAAGCCTGCTCCTTTGGTGCTTCGGCTCTGTGAATCGCACGCTCATAGTTGTAGAATGCTGTGCGGAAAGCTTTAAAACATGACGGATGGTGTTTGGCCTCACATGCAAAGAGGTCTTTGTTTTTCACCTTTCGATGGAGTCGATAGAGACCCATTTTCTCAGCCCGTGTTTCGATTTGCTCCCATGCATTTTCTTTGTTTTTAAAGGATGGGAAGGTTGTAGGCCTCTCAGTATTGCGATGAGCATCTTTGGTCTCAACTTTCTCACAAAATATACACTCTGGCGGGAAGATGGGTTCAGCAGAACCTCCTGGTTTACGAGGAGAGTGATGCCATGATGAGGTTGATGGCCCTGGTTCTGTATCATCTCCCAGACGATGAAAGTGGCGGACAAAGTGCTTATAACACTTGCTGTGATATCCTACTCTTTCTAGGTCATCAGGAAGAGTTGCCGGGATCTGATCACATACTGATTGCATACGACATGGGGAGTCATGCGGTTGGTTGAGACGTCTATCCCGGATCTTTTGAAGCAGTTGCAGTTTTTCTGAAGCAGATCCTTTAATTTTACGGAGGGGCGTGAAATCCCCATGATCAGACATGGATGGTACATGAAGGATGCATGTAGGAGGAGAGCTTTGGGCTGCAGGTTCTACACTCCGTTTTCTTTTGGGCATGCTTGCTGTCGATGTCTACCATCACTGTTAAATGACAAATAAGAAATCACGAATGATGTTAAAAGTGCCTGTGAAAGGAGGCTCTGAGTTTTCAGTGAGGTAACAGAGGTTCTGAGTCATGTTCTACACTAGGGTACTTTTTAGCTGACTAAACCATGTTTAGTGGCATCAAAAGTGCTAATAGCTAAAACATCTAAATTCTTCCACACTAACGTTAGCTATCTAGGCCAATGAAACATTGTGCTAAGTTACTGTAGCTAGCTCAGCTGTCGTGCCTCTTTCTGGTTCAATTCATATACAGAAGTCAACAGATATGTCTCATGTTTGGCATTAACAAAAGTTTAAGTTACACCGACATTAGGAACATACTGTACATAGATGAGGCTAGCTTTAACGTTAGCTAACATGGTGCTAGCTGGCTCAGCTGTTATTCTGCCTGTTTATGATTTCATGCAGAAACTGAAGTCAAGAGTGTGAGTAACATTATAGTTAGCATCTTACCTGGCTAGATTGGAGGATGAATACCAAGAACAACACACAGATGGAATGGAAGACTGAACTTTCAACTGAGGTATTCAATAACATCAACGTTACCAATTGATACGAGCGCGCGACATTACCAATTGATACGAGCGCGCGAGCGCGCATGTTACATGGATGGAAATGTAAAATGGCAGCTATAGCAGCACTAATTTGGATCTCTAGTCTGTCATTTCTGCACTGTGATTGGATAACATAAAAAAATATGTTTGGGAGTTAACAGCAGGAGTTGGTAGATTTTACGTGGGCTGGGTGAGAAACCTTTAAATAAGCAAGTGAAAATCTCTCGCAATACAAAGTCAATGGTGGGAAGAAAAGTTGAGTGGTACCAATGTTACTGCCAATGTCCCGCCCCTATGCAAGACTCAGGAGCATCTTGTTGACATTTAACCTTGAAAATACCTGGGTTTAGACCCCTTATGTACCATGTTAAGTTATCTGCAGTATTAACGTATCCTTATCATTTGTAAAACTGATTATTTTGTAATTACAGCATTAATATGCATACTAGTATACCATAGACACATGTAATCATGTTATGAATAGTTCTATCATGATCTATGCCCTTCAAAACATGGGTCTAGACACCTTCATTTTTCAATTATCTGCAATATTGGCTGAGATATGTCAAAAATCGTTTTTTTGATAATGGCAGCAGTAATTTGCATAGAAATGGTATGTGGGACATTTTTTCAGCTTGGGGCCATAGCTAGTCATTTTCTACACATTTTTTCCAATCTAGAAACACTGATTAGAAGTATATCTCCGGGGGGTGCAGGGGGACCTAGTCTTCCTACTAGACTAAAGTGCAAAAGTGGTTTCCTGCACCAACACAAGTGCAAAAAGTGGTTTTTCAACACTAAGACAAGTGCGAAAAGTGGTTTTTCAACACTAATTCAAGTGCAAAAGTGGTTTCCTGCACCAACACAAGTGCGAAAAGGGGTTTTTCAACACTAACACAAGTGCGAAAAGTGGTTTTTCAACACTATCACAATTGCAAAAAGTGTTTTTTCCACACTAATACAAGTGCAAAAGTGGTGTCCTGCACCAACACAAGTGCGAAAAGTGGTTTTTCAACACTAACACAAGTGCGAAAAGTGGTTTTTCAACACTAACACAAGTGCGAAAAGTGGTTTTTCAACACTAACACAAGTGCGAAAAGTGATTTTTCCACACTAATACAAGTGCAAAAGTGGTTTCCTGCACCAACACAAGTGCGAAAAGTGGTTTTTCAACACTAACACAAGTGCGAAAAGTGGTTTTTCAACACTAACACAAGTGCGAAAAGTGGTTTTTCAACACTAACACAAGTGCAAAAAGTGGTTTTTCCACACTAATACAAGTGCAAAAGTGGTTTCCTGCACCAACACAAGTGCGAAAAGTGGTTTTTCAACACTAACACAAGTGCGAAAAGTGGTTTTTCAACACTATCACAAGTGCAAAAAGTGTTTTTTCCACACTAATACAAGTGCAAAAGTGGTTTCCTGCACCAACACAAGTGCGGAAAGTGGTTTTTCAACACTCACACAAGTGCGAAAAGTGGTTTCTTGCACCAACACAAGTGCGAAAAGTGGTTTTTCAACACTAACACAAGTGCGAAAAGTGGTTTTTCAACATTAACACAAGTGCGAAAAGTGGTTTTTCAACAATAACACAAGTGCGAAAAGTGGTTTTTCCACACTAATACAAGTGCAAAAGTGGTTTCCTGCACCAACACAAGTGCGAAAAGTGGTTTTTCAACACTAACACAAGTGCGAAAAGTGGTTTTTCAACACTATCACAAGTGCAAAAAGTGTTTTTTCCACACTAATACAAGTGCAAAAGTGGTTTCCTGCACCAACATAAGTGCGAAAAGTGGTTTTTAAACACTAACACAAGTGCGAAAAGTGGTTTTTCCACACTAATACAAGTGCAAAAGTGGTTTCCTGCACCAACACAAGTGCGTAAAGTGGTTTTTCAACACTAACACAAGTGCGAAAAATGGTTTTTCAACACTAACACAAGTGCGAAAAGTGGTTTTTCAACACTATCACAAGTTCAAAAAGTGTTTTTTCCACACTAATACAAGTGCAAAAGTGGTTTCCTGCACCAACACAAGTGCGAAAAGTGGTTTTTCAACGCAAACACAAGTGCGAAAAGTGGTTTATCAACACTAACACAAGTGCGAAAAGTGTTTTTTCCACAATAATACAAGTGCAAAAGTGGTTTCCTGCACCAACACAAGTGCGAAAAGTGGTTTTTCAACACTAACACAAGTGCGAAAAGTGGTTTTTCAACACTAACACAAGTGCAAAAAGTGTTTTTTTCCACACTAATGCAAGTGCAAAAGTGGTTTCCTGCACCAACACAAGTGTGAAAAGTGGTTTTTCAACACTAACACAAGTGCGAAAAGTGGTTTTTCAACATTAACACAAGTGCGAAAAGTGGTTTTTCAACACTAACACAAGTGCGAAAAGTGGTTTTTCCACACTAATACAAGTGCAAAAGTGGTTTCCTGCACCAACACAAGTGCGAAAAGTGGTTTTTCAACACTAACACAAGTGCGAAAAGTGGTTTTTCAACACTCACACAAGTGCGAAAACTGGTTTCTTGTACCAACACAAGTGCGAAAAGTGGTTTTTCAACACTAACACAAGTGCGAAAAGTGATTTTTCAACATTAACACAAGTGTGAAAAGTGGTTTTTCAACACTAACACAAGTGCGAAAAGTGGTTTTTCCACACTAATACAAGTGCAAAAGTGGTTTCCTGCACCAACACAAGTGCGAAAAGTGGTTTTTCAACACTAACACAAGTGCGAAAAGTGGTTTTTCAACACTATCACAAGTGCAAAAAGTGGTTTTTCAACACTAACACAAGTGCGAAAAGTGGTTTTTCCACACTAATACAAGTGCAAAAGTGGTTTCCTGCACCAACACAAGTGCGAAAAGTGGTTTTTAAACACTAACACAAGTGCGAAAAGTGGTTTTTCAACACTAACACAAGTGCGAAAAGTGGTTTTTCCACACTAATACAAGTGCAAAAGTGGTTTCCTGCACCAACACAAGTGCGAAAAGTGGTTTTTCAACACTAACACAAGTGCGAAAAGTGGTTTTTCAACACTATCACAAGTGCAAAAAGTGTTTTTTCCACACGAATACAAGTGCAATAGTGGTTTCCTGCACCAACACAAGTGCGGGAAGTGGTTTTTCAACACTCACACAAGTGCGAAAAGTGGTTTCTTGCACTAACACAAGTGCGAAAAGTGGTTTTTAAACACTAACACAAGTGCGAAAAGTGGTTTTTCAACACTAACACAAGTGCGAAAAGTGGTTTTTCCACACTAATACAAGTGCAAAAGTGGTTTCCTGCACCAACACAAGTGCGAAAAGTGGTTTTTCACCACTAACACAAGTGCGAAAAATGGTTTTTCAACACTAACACAAGTGCGAAAAGTGGTTTTTCAACACTATCACAAGTGCAAAAAGTGTTTTTTCCACACTAATACAAGTGCAAAAGTGGTTTCCTGCACCAACACAAGTGCGAAAAGTGGTTTTTCAACATTAACACAAGTGCGAAAAGTGTTTTTTCCACACTAATACAAGTGCAAAAGTGGTTTCCTGCACCAACACAAGTGCGAAAAGTGGTTTTTCAACACTAACACAAGTGCGAAAAGTGGTTTTTCAACACTAACACAAGTGCAAAAAGTGGTTTTTCAACACTAACACAAGTGCGAAAAGTGGTTTCTTGCACCAACACAAGTGCGAAAAGTGGTTGTTCCACACGAATACAAGTGCAAAAGTGGTTTCTTGCACCAACACAAGTGCGAAAACTGGTTTTTCAACACTAAGACAAGTGCGAAAACTGGTTTTTCAACACTAACACAAGTGCGAAAAGTGGTTTTTCAACACTAACATAAGTGCAAAAAGTGGTTTTTCCACACTAATACAAGTGCAAAAGTGGTTTCCTGCACCAACACAAGTGCGAAAAGTGGTTTTTCAACACTAACACAAGTGCGAAATGTGGTTTTTCAACACTAATTCAAGTGCAAAAGTGGTTTCCTGCACCAACACAAGTGCGAAAAGGGGTTTTTCAACACTAACACAAGTGCGAAAAGTGGTTTTTCAACACTATCACAAGTGCAAAAAGTGTTTTTTCCACACTAATACAAGTGCAAAAGTGGTTTCCTGCACCAACACAAGTGCGGAAAGTGGTGTTTCAACACTAACACAAGTGCGAAAAGTGGTTTTTCAACACTATCACAAGTGCAAAAAGTGTTTTTTCCACACTAATACAAGTGCAAAAGTGGTTTCCTGCACCAACACAAGTGCGAAAAGTGGTTTTTCAACACTAACACAAGTGCGAAAAGTGGTTTTTCAACACTATCACAAGTGCAAAAAGTGTTTTTTCCACACTAATACAAGTGCAAAAGTGGTTTCCTGCACCAACACAAGTGCGGAAAGTGGTTTTTCAACACTCACACAAGTGCGAAAAGTGGTTTCTTGCACCAACACAAGTGCGAAAAGTGGTTTTTAAACACTAACACAAGTACGAAAAGTGGTTTTTCAACACTAACACAAGTGCGAAAAGTGGTTTTGCCACACTAATACAAGTGCAAAAGTGGTTTCCTGCACCAACACAAGTGCGAAAAGTGGTTTTTCACCACTAACACAAGTGCGAAAAATGGTTTTTCAACACTAACACAAGTGCAAAAAGTGGTTTTTCAACACTATCACAAGTGCAAAAAGTGTTTTTTCCACACTAATACAAGTGCAAAAGTGGTTTCCTGCACCAACACAAGTGCGAAAAGTGGTTTTTCAACATTAACACAAGTGCGAAAAGTGTTTTTTCCACACTAATACAAGTGCAAAAGTGGTTTCCTGTACCAACACAAGTGGGAAAAGTGGTTTTTCAACACTAACACAAGTGCGAAAAGTGGTTTTTCAACACTAACACAAGTGCAAAAAGTGGTTTTTCAACACTAACACAGGTGCGAAAAGTGGTTTCTTGCACCAACACAAGTGCGAAAAGTGGTTGTTCCACACTAATACAAGTGCAAAAGTGGTTTCTTGCACCAACACAAGTGCGAAAACTGGTTTTTCAACACTAAGACAAGTGCGAAAACTGGTTTTTCAACACTAACACAAGTGCGAAAAGTGGTTTTTCAACACTAACATAAGTGCGAAAAGTGGTTTTTCCACACTAATACAAGTGCAAAAGTGGTTTCCTGCACGAACACAAGTGCAAAAAGTGGTTTTTCAACACTAACACATGTGCGAAAAGTGGTTTTTCAACACTAATTCAAGTGCAAAAGTGGTTTCCTGCACCAACACAAGTGCGAAAAGGGGTTTTTGAACACTAACACAAGTGCGAAAAGTGGTTTTTCAACACTATCACAAGTGCAAAAAGTGGTTTTTCAACACTATCACAAGTGCAAAAAGTGTTTTTTCCACACTAATACAAGTGCAAAAGTGGTTTCCTGCACCAACACAAGTGCGGAAAGTGGTGTTTCAACACTCACACAAGTGCGAAAAGTGGTTTCTTGTACCAACACAAGTGCGAAAAGTGGTTTCTTGTACCAACACAAGTGCGAAAAGTGGTTTTTCAACACTAACACAAGTGCGAAAAGTGGTTTTTCAACACTATCACAAGTGCGAAAAGTGGTTTTTCCACACTAATACAAGTGCAAAAGTGGTTTCCTGCACCAACACAAGTGCGAAAAGTGGTTTTTCAACACTAACACAAGTGCAAAAAGTGGTTTTTCAACACTAACACAAGTGCAAAAAGTGGTTTTTCAACACTAACACAAGTGCAAAAAGTGGTTTTTCAACACTAACACAAGTGCAAAAAGTGGTTTTTCAACACTAACACAAGTGCAAAAAGTGGTTTTTCCACACTAATACAAGTGCAAAAGTGGTTTCCTGCACCAACACAAGTGCGAAAAGTGGTTTTTCAACACTAACACAAGTGCGAAAAGTGGTTTTTCAACACTATCACAAGTGCAAAAAGTGGTTTTTCAACACTAACACAAGTGCGAAAAGTGGTTTTTCCACACTAATACAAGTGCAAAAGTGGTTTCCTGCACCAACACAAGTGCGAAAAGTGGTTTTTCAACACTAACACAAGTGCGAAAAGTGGTTTTTCAACACTATCACAAGTGCAAAAAGTGGTTTTTCAACACTAACACAAGTGCGAAAAGTGGTTTTTCCACACTAATACAAGTGCAAAAGTGGTTTCCTGCACCAACACAAGTGCGAAAAGTGGTTTTTAAACACTAAAACAAGTGCGAAAAGTGGTTTTTCAACACTAACACAAGTGCGAAAAGTGGTTTTTCCACACTAATACAAGTGCAAAAGTGGTTTCCTGCACCAACACAAGTGCGAAAAGTGGTTTTTCAACACTAACACAAGTGCGAAAAATGGTTTTTCCACACTAATACAAGTGCAAAAGTGGTTTCCTGCACCAACACAAGTGCGAAAAGTGGTTTTTAAACACTAAAACAAGTGCGAAAAGTGGTTTTTCAACACTAACACAAGTGCGAAAAGTGGTTTTTCCACACTAATACAAGTGCAAAAGTGGTTTCCTGCACCAACACAAGTGCGAAAAGTGGTTTTTCAACACTAACACAAGTGCGAAAAGTGGTTTTTCAACACTATCACAAGTGCAAAAAGTGTTTTTTCCACACTAATACAAGTGTAAAAGTGGTTTCCTGCACCAACACAAGTGCGGAAAGTGGTTTTTCAACACTCACACAAGTGCGAAAAGCAGTTATCTTGCACCAACACAAGTGCGAAAAGTGGTTTTTAAACACTAACACAAGTGCGAAAAGTGGTTTTTCAACACTAACACAAGTGCGAAAAGTGGTTTTTCCACACTACTACAAGTGCAAAAGTGATTTCCTGCACCAACACAAGTGCGAAAAGTGGGTTTTCACCACTAACACAAGTGCGAAAAATGGTTTTTCAACACTAACACAAGTGCGAAAAGTGGTTTTTCAACACTATCACAAGTGCAAAAAGTGTTTTTTCCACACTAATACAAGTGCAAAAGTGGTTTCCTGCACCAACACAAGTGCGAAAAGTGGTTTTTCAACATTAACACAAGTGCGAAAAGTGTTTTTTCCACACTAATACAAGTGCAAAAGTGGTTTCCTGCACCAACGCAAGTGCGAAAAGTGGTTTTTCAACACTAACACAAGTGCAAAAAGTGGTTTTTCAACACTAACACAAGTGCGAAAAGTGGTTTTTCAACACTAACACAAGTGCGAAAAGTGGTTTCTTGCACCAACACAAGTGCGAAAAGTGGTTTTTCAACACTAACACAAGTGCGAAAAGTGGTTTTTCAACATTAACACAAGTGCGATAAGTGGTTTTTCAACACTAACACAAGTGCGAAAAGTGGTTGTTCCACACTAATACAAGTGCAAAAGTGGTTTCTTGCACCAACACAAGTGCGAAAACTGTTTTTCAACACTAACACAAGTGCGAAAACTGGTTTTTCAACACTAACACAAGTGCGAAAAGTGGTTTTTCCACACTAATACAAGTGCAAAAGTGGTTTCCTGCACCAACACAAGTGCGAAAAGTGGTTTTTCAACACTAACACAAGTGCGAAAAGTGGTTTTTCAACAATAACACAAGTGCGAAAAGTGGTTTTTCCACACTAATACAAGTGCAAAAGTGGTTTCCTGCACCAACACAAGTGCGAAAAGTGGTTTTTCAACACTAACACAAGTGCGAAAAGTGGTTTTTCAACACTCACACAAGTGCGAAAACTGGTTTCTTGTACCAACACAAGTGCGAAAAGTGGTTTTTCAACACTAACACAAGTGCGAAAAGTGATTTTTCAACATTAACACAAGTGTGAAAAGTGGTTTTTCAACACTAACACAAGTGCGAAAAGTGGTTTTTCCACACTAATACAAGTGCAAAAGTGGTTTCCTGCACCAACACAAGTGCGAAAAGTGGTTTTTCAACACTAACACAAGTGCGAAAAGTGGTTTTTCAACACTATCACAAGTGCAAAAAGTGGTTTTTCAACACTAACACAAGTGCGAAAAGTGGTTTTTCCACACTAATACAAGTGCAAAAGTGGTTTCCTGCACCAACACAAGTGCGAAAAGTGGTTTTTTAAACACTAACACAAGTGCGAAAAGTGGTTTTTCAACACTAACACAAGTGCGAAAAGTGGTTTTTCCACACTAATACAAGTGCAAAAGTGGTTTCCTGCACCAACACAAGTGCGAAAAGTGGTTTTTCAACACTAACACAAGTGCGAAAAGTGGTTTTTCAACACTATCACAAGTGCAAAAAGTGTTTTTTCCACACGAATACAAGTGCAATAGTGGTTTCCTGCACCAACACAAGTGCGGGAAGTGGTTTTTCAACACTCACACAAGTGCGAAAAGTGGTTTCTTGCACTAACACAAGTGCGAAAAGTGGTTTTTAAACACTAACACAAGTGCGAAAAGTGGTTTTTCAACACTAACACAAGTGCGAAAAGTGGTTTTTCCCACACTAATACAAGTGCAAAAGTGGTTTCCTGCACCAACACAAGTGCGAAAAGTGGTTTTTCACCACTAACACAAGTGCGAAAAATGGTTTTTCAACACTAACACAAGTGCGAAAAGTGGTTTTTCAACACTATCACAAGTGCAAAAAGTGTTTTTTCCACACTAATACAAGTGCAAAAGTGGTTTCCTGCACCAACACAAGTGCGAAAAGTGGTTTTTCAACATTAACACAAGTGCGAAAAGTGTTTTTTCCACACTAATACAAGTGCAAAAGTGGTTTCCTGCACCAACACAAGTGCGAAAAGTGGTTTTTCAACACTAACACAAGTGCGAAAAGTGGTTTTTCAACACTAACACAAGTGCAAAAAGTGGTTTTTCAACACTAACACAAGTGCGAAAAGTGGTTTCTTGCACCAACACAAGTGCGAAAAGTGGTTGTTCCACACTAATACAAGTGCAAAAGTGGTTTCTTGCACCAACACAAGTGCGAAAACTGGTTTTTCAACACTAAGACAAGTGCGAAAACTGGTTTTTCAACACTAACACAAGTGCGAAAAGTGGTTTTTCAACACTAACATAAGTGCGAAAAGTGGTTTTTCCACACTAATACAAGTGCAAAAGTGGTTTCCTGCACCAACACAAGTGCGAAAAGTGGTTTTTCAACACTAACACAAGTGCGAAAAGTGGTTTTTCAACACTAATTCAAGTGCAAAAGTGGTTTCCTGCACCAACACAAGTGCGAAAAGGGGTTTTTCAACACTAACACAAGTGCGAAAAGTGGTTTTTCAACACTATCACAAGTGCAAAAAGTGTTTTTTCCACACTAATACAAGTGCAAAAGTGGTTTCCTGCACCAACACAAGTGCGGAAAGTGGTGTTTCAACACTAACACAAGTGCGAAAAGTGGTTTTTCAACACTATCACAAGTGCAAAAAGTGTTTTTTCCACACTAATACAAGTGCAAAAGTGGTTTCCTGCACCAACACAAGTGCGAAAAGTGGTTTTTCAACATTAACACAAGTGCGAAAAGTGTTTTTTCCACACTAATACAAGTGCAAAAGTGGTTTCCTGCACCAACGCAAGTGCGAAAAGTGGTTTTTCAACACTAACACAAGTGCAAAAAGTGGTTTTTCAACACTAACACAAGTGCGAAAAGTGGTTTTTCAACACTAACACAAGTGCGAAAAGTGGTTTCTTGCACCAACACAAGTGCGAAAAGTGGTTTTTCAACACTAACACAAGTGCGAAAAGTGGTTTTTCAACATTAACACAAGTGCGATAAGTGGTTTTTCAACACTAACACAAGTGCGAAAAGTGGTTGTTCCACACTAATACAAGTGCAAAAGTGGTTTCTTGCACCAACACAAGTGCGAAAACTGGTTTTTCAACACTAACACAAGTGCGAAAACTGGTTTTTCAACACTAACACAAGTGCGAAAAGTGGTTTTTCCACACTAATACAAGTGCAAAAGTGGTTTCCTGCACCAACACAAGTGCGAAAAGTGGTTTTTCAACACTAACACAAGTGCGAAAAGTGGTTTTTCAACAATAACACAAGTGCGAAAAGTGGTTTTTCCACACTAATACAAGTGCAAAAGTGGTTTCCTGCACCAACACAAGTGCGAAAAGTGGTTTTTCAACACTAACACAAGTGCGAAAAGTGGTTTTTCAACACTCACACAAGTGCGAAAACTGGTTTCTTGTACCAACACAAGTGCGAAAAGTGGTTTTTCAACACTAACACAAGTGCGAAAAGTGATTTTTCAACATTAACACAAGTGTGAAAAGTGGTTTTTCAACACTAACACAAGTGCGAAAAGTGGTTTTTCCACACTAATACAAGTGCAAAAGTGGTTTCCTGCACCAACACAAGTGCGAAAAGTGGTTTTTCAACACTAACACAAGTGCGAAAAGTGGTTTTTCAACACTATCACAAGTGCAAAAAGTGGTTTTTCAACACTAACACAAGTGCGAAAAGTGGTTTTTCCACACTAATACAAGTGCAAAAGTGGTTTCCTGCACCAACACAAGTGCGAAAAGTGGTTTTTAAACACTAACACAAGTGCGAAAAGTGGTTTTTCAACACTAACACAAGTGCGAAAAGTGGTTTTTCCACACTAATACAAGTGCAAAAGTGGTTTCCTGCACCAACACAAGTGCGAAAAGTGGTTTTTCAACACTAACACAAGTGCGAAAAGTGGTTTTTCAACACTATCACAAGTGCAAAAAGTGTTTTTTCCACACGAATACAAGTGCAATAGTGGTTTCCTGCACCAACACAAGTGCGGGAAGTGGTTTTTCAACACTCACACAAGTGCGAAAAGTGGTTTCTTGCACTAACACAAGTGCGAAAAGTGGTTTTTAAACACTAACACAAGTGCGAAAAGTGGTTTTTCAACACTAACACAAGTGCGAAAAGTGGTTTTTCCACACTAATACAAGTGCAAAAGTGGTTTCCTGCACCAACACAAGTGCGAAAAGTGGTTTTTCACCACTAACACAAGTGCGAAAAATGGTTTTTCAACACTAACACAAGTGCGAAAAGTGGTTTTTCAACACTATCACAAGTGCAAAAAGTGTTTTTTCCACACTAATACAAGTGCAAAAGTGGTTTCCTGCACCAACACAAGTGCGAAAAGTGGTTTTTCAACATTAACACAAGTGCGAAAAGTGTTTTTTCCACACTAATACAAGTGCAAAAGTGGTTTCCTGCACCAACACAAGTGCGAAAAGTGGTTTTTCAACACTAACACAAGTGCGAAAAGTGGTTTTTCAACACTAACACAAGTGCAAAAAGTGGTTTTTCAACACTAACACAAGTGCGAAAAGTGGTTTCTTGCACCAACACAAGTGCGAAAAGTGGTTGTTCCACACTAATACAAGTGCAAAAGTGGTTTCTTGCACCAACACAAGTGCGAAAACTGGTTTTTCAACACTAAGACAAGTGCGAAAACTGGTTTTTCAACACTAACACAAGTGCGAAAAGTGGTTTTTCAACACTAACATAAGTGCGAAAAGTGGTTTTTCCACACTAATACAAGTGCAAAAGTGGTTTCCTGCACCAACACAAGTGCGAAAAGTGGTTTTTCAACACTAACACAAGTGCGAAAAGTGGTTTTTCAACACTAATTCAAGTGCAAAAGTGGTTTCCTGCACCAACACAAGTGCGAAAAGGGGTTTTTCAACACTAACACAAGTGCGAAAAGTGGTTTTTCAACACTATCACAAGTGCAAAAAGTGTTTTTTCCACACTAATACAAGTGCAAAAGTGGTTTCCTGCACCAACACAAGTGCGGAAAGTGGTGTTTCAACACTAACACAAGTGCGAAAAGTGGTTTTTCAACACTATCACAAGTGCAAAAAGTGTTTTTTCCACACTAATACAAGTGCAAAAGTGGTTTCCTGCACCAACACAAGTGCGAAAAGTGGTTTTTCAACACTAACACAAGTGCGAAAAGTGGTTTTTCAACACTATCACAAGTGCAAAAAGTGTTTTTTCCACACTAATACAAGTGCAAAAGTGGTTTCCTGCACCAACACAAGTGCGGAAAGTGGTTTTTCAACACTCACACAAGTGCGAAAAGTGGTTTCTTGCACCAACACAAGTGCGAAAAGTGGTTTTTAAACACTAACACAAGTACGAAAAGTGGTTTTTCAACACTAACACAAGTGCGAAAAGTGGTTTTGCCACACTAATACAAGTGCAAAAGTGGTTTCCTGCACCAACACAAGTGCGAAAAGTGGTTTTTCACCACTAACACAAGTGCGAAAAATGGTTTTTCAACACTAACACAAGTGCAAAAAGTGGTTTTTCAACACTATCACAAGTGCAAAAAGTGTTTTTTTCCACACTAATACAAGTGCAAAAGTGGTTTCCTGCACCAACACAAGTGCGAAAAGTGGTTTTTCAACATTAACACAAGTGCGAAAAGTGTTTTTTCCACACTAATACAAGTGCAAAAGTGGTTTCCTGCACCAACACAAGTGGGAAAAGTGGTTTTTCAACACTAACACAAGTGCGAAAAGTGGTTTTTCAACACTAACACAAGTGCAAAAAGTGGTTTTTCAACACTAACACAAGTGCGAAAAGTGGTTTCTTGCACCAACACAAGTGCGAAAAGTGGTTGTTCCACACTAATACAAGTGCAAAAGTGGTTTCTTGCACCAACACAAGTGCGAAAACTGGTTTTTCAACACTAAGACAAGTGCGAAAACTGGTTTTTCAACACTAACACAAGTGCGAAAAGTGGTTTTTCAACACTAACACAAGTGCGAAAAGTGGTTTTTCCACACTAATACAAGTGCAAAAGTGGTTTCCTGCACGAACACAAGTGCAAAAAGTGGTTTTTCAACACTAACACAAGTGCGAAAAGTGGTTTTTCAACACTAATTCAAGTGCAAAAGTGGTTTCCTGCACCAACACAAGTGCGAAAAGGGGTTTTTCAACACTAACACAAGTGCGAAAAGTGGTTTTTCAACACTATCACAAGTGCAAAAAGTGGTTTTTCAACACTATCACAAGTGCAAAAAGTGTTTTTTCCACACTAATACAAGTGCAAAAGTGGTTTCCTGCACCAACACAAGTGCGGAAAGTGGTGTTTCAACACTCACACAAGTGCGAAAAGTGGTTTCTTGTACCAACACAAGTGCGAAAAGTGGTTTCTTGTACCAACACAAGTGCGAAAAGTGTTTTTTCAACACTAACACAAGTGCGAAAAGTGGTTTTTCCACACTAATACAAGTGCAAAAGTGGTTTCCTGCACCAACACAAGTGCGAAAAGTGGTTTTTCAACACTAACACAAGTGCGAAAAGTGGTTTTTCAACACTATCACAAGTGCAAAAAGTGGTTTTTCAACACTAACACAAGTGCGAAAAGTGGTTTTTCCACACTAATACAAGTGCAAAAGTGGTTTCCTGCACCAACACAAGTGCGAAAAGTGGTTTTTAAACACTAAAACAAGTGCGAAAAGTGGTTTTTCAACACTAACACAAGTGCGAAATGTGGTTTTTCCACACTAATACAAGTGCAAAAGTGGTTTCCTGCACCAACACAAGTGCGAAAAGTGGTTTTTCAACACTAACACAAGTGCGAAAAATGGTTTTTCCACACTAATACAAGTGCAAAAGTGGTTTCCTGCACCAACACAAGTGCGAAAAGTGGTTTTTAAACACTAAAACAAGTGCGAAAAGTGGTTTTTCAACACTAACACAAGTGCGAAAAGTGGTTTTTCCACACTAATACAAGTGCAAAAGTGGTTTCCTGCACCAACACAAGTGCGAAAAGTGGTTTTTCAACACTAACACAAGTGCGAAAAGTGGTTTTTCAACACTATCACAAGTGCAAAAAGTGTTTTTTCCACACTAATACAAGTGCAAAAGTGGTTTCCTGCACCAACACAAGTGCGGAAAGTGGTTTTTCAACACTCACACAAGTGCGAAAAGCAGTTATCTTGCACCAACACAAGTGCGAAAAGTGGTTTTTAAACACTAACACAAGTGCGAAAAGTGGTTTTTCAACACTAACACAAGTGCGAAAAGTGGTTTTTCCACACTACTACAAGTGCAAAAGTGATTTCCTGCACCAACACAAGTGCGAAAAGTGGGTTTTCACCACTAACACAAGTGCGAAAAATGGTTTTTCAACACTAACACAAGTGCGAAAAGTGGTTTTTCAACACTATCACAAGTGCAAAAAGTGTTTTTTCCACACTAATACAAGTGCAAAAGTGGTTTCCTGCACCAACACAAGTGCGAAAAGTGGTTTTTCAACATTAACACAAGTGCGAAAAGTGTTTTTTCCACACTAATACAAGTGCAAAAGTGGTTTCCTGCACCAACGCAAGTGCGAAAAGTGGTTTTTCAACACTAACACAAGTGCAAAAAGTGGTTTTTCAACACTAACACAAGTGCGAAAAGTGGTTTTTCAACACTAACACAAGTGCGAAAAGTGGTTTCTTGCACCAACACAAGTGCGAAAAGTGGTTTTTCAACACTAACACAAGTGCGAAAAGTGGTTTTTCAACATTAACACAAGTGCGATAAGTGGTTTTTCAACACTAACACAAGTGCGAAAAGTGGTTGTTCCACACTAATACAAGTGCAAAAGTGGTTTCTTGCACCAACACAAGTGCGAAAACTGGTTTTTCAACACTAACACAAGTGCGAAAACTGGTTTTTCAACACTAACACAAGTGCGAAAAGTGGTTTTTCCACACTAATACAAGTGCAAAAGTGGTTTCCTGCACCAACACAAGTGCGAAAAGTGGTTTTTCAACACTAACACAAGTGCGAAAAGTGGTTTTTCAACACTAATTCAAGTGCAAAAGTGGTTTCCTGCACCAACACAAGTGCGAAAAGGGGTTTTTCAACACTAACACAAATGCGAAAAGTGGTTTTTCAACACTATCACAATTGCAAAAAGTGTTTTTTCCACACTAATACAAGTGCAAAAGTGGTTTCCTGCACCAACACAAGTGCGAAAAGTGGTTTTTCAACACTAACACAAGTGCGAAAAGTGGTTTTTCAACACTAACACAAGTGCGAAAAGTGGTTTTTCAACACTAACACAAGTGCGAAAAGTGGTTTTTCCACACTAATACAAGTGCAAAAGTGGTTTCCTGCACCAACACAAGTGCGAAAAGTGGTTTTTCAACACTAACACAAGTGCGAAAAGTGGTTTTTCAACACTATCACAAGTGCAAAAAGTGTTTTTTCCACACTAATACAAGTGCAAAAGTGGTTTCCTGCACCAACACAAGTGCGAAAAGTAGTTTTTCAACACTAACACAAGTGCGAAAAGTGGTTTTTCAACACTATCACAAGTGCAAAAAGTGTTTTTTCCACACGAATACAAGTGCAAAAGTGGTTTCCTGCACCAACACAAGTGTGAAAAGTGGTTTTTCAACACTAACACAAGTGCGAAAAGTGGTTTTTCAACACTATCACAAGTGCAAAAAGTGTTTTTTCCACACTAATACAAGTGCAAAAGTGGTTTCCTGCACCAACACAAGTGCGAAAAGTGGTTTCTAAACAATAACACAAGTGCGAAAAGTGGTTTTTCAACACTAACACAAGTGCAAAAAGTGGTTTTTCCACACTAACACAAGTGCAAAAGTGGTTTCCTGCACCAACACAAGTGCGAAAAGTGGTTTTTCAACACTAACACAAGTGCGAAAAATGGTTTTTCAACACTAACACAAGTGCGAAAAGTGTTTTTTCAACACTATCACAAGTGCAAAAAGTGTTTTTTCCACACTAATACAAGTGCAAAAGTGGTTTCCTGCACCAACATGAGTGCGAAAAGTGGTTTTTCAACGCTAACACAAGTGCGAAAAGTGGTTTATCAACACTAACACAAGTGCGAAAAGTGTTTTTTTCCACACTAATACAAGTGGAAAAGTGGTTTCCTGCACCAACACAAGTGCGAAAAGTGGTTTTTCAACACCAACACAAGTGCGAAAAGTGGTTTTTCAACACTGACACAAGTGCGAAAAGTGGTTTTTCAACACTATCACAAGTGCAAAAAGTGTTTTTTCCACACTAATACAAGTGCAAAAGTGGTTTCCTGCACCAACACCAGTGCGAAAAGTGGTTTTTCAACACTAACACAAGTGCGAAAAGTGGTTTTTCCACACTAATACAAGTGCAAAAGTGGTTTCCTGCACCAACACAAGTGCGAAAAGTGGTTTTTCAACACTAATACAAGTGCGAAAAGTGGTTTTTCAACACTATCACAAGTGCAAAAAGTCTTTTTTCCACACTAATACAAGTGCAAAAGAGGTTTCCTGCACCAACACATGTGCGAAAAGTGGTTTTTCAACACTAACACAAGTGCGAAAAGTGGTTGTTCCACACTAATACAAGTGCAAAAGTGGTTTCTTGCACCAACACAAGTGCGAAAATTGGTTTTTCAACACTAACACAAGTGCGAAAATTGGTTTTTCAACACTAACACAAGTGCGAAAAGTGGTTTTTCAACACTAACACAAGTGCGAAAAGTGGTTTTTCCACACTAATACAAGTGCAAAAGTGGTTTCCTGCACCAACACAAGTGCAAAAAGTGGTTTTTCAACACTAAGACAAGTGCGAAAAGTGGTTTTTCAACACTAATTCAAGTGCAAAAGTGGTTTCCTGCACCAACACAAGTGCGAAAAGTGTTTTTTCCACACTAATACAAGTGCAAAAGTGGTGTCCTGCACCAACACAAGTGCGAAAAGTGGTTTTTCAACACTAACACAAGTGCGAAAAGTGGTTTTTCAACACTAACACAAGTGCGAAAAGTGGTTTTTCAACACTAACACAAGTGCGAAAAGTGGTTTTTCCACACTAATACAAGTGCAAAAGTGGTTTCCTGCACCAACACAAGTGCGAAAAGTGGTTTTTCAACACTAACACAAGTGCGAAAAGTGGTTTTTCAACACTAACACAAGTGCGAAAAGTGGTTTTTCAACACTAACACAAGTGCAAAAAGTGGTTTTCCACACTAATACAAGTGCAAAAGTGGTTTCCTGCACCAACACAAGTGCGAAAAGTGGTTTTTCAACACTAACACAAGTGCGAAAAGTGGTTTTTCAACACTATCACAAGTGCAAAAAGTGTTTTTTCCACACTAATACAAGTGCAAAAGTGGTTTCCTGCACCAACACAAGTGCGGAAAGTGGTTTTTCAACACTCACACAAGTGCGAAAAGTGGTTTCTTGCACCAACACAAGTGCGAAAAGTGGTTTTTCAACACTAACACAAGTGCGAAAAGTGGTTTTTCAACATTAACACAAGTGCGAAAAGTGGTTTTTCAACAATAACACAAGTGCGAAAAGTGGTTTTTCCACACTAATACAAGTGCAAAAGTGGTTTCCTGCACCAACACAAGTGCGAAAAGTGGTTTTTCAACACTAACACAAGTGCGAAAAGTGGTTTTTCAACACTATCACAAGTGCAAAAAGTGTTTTTTCCACACTAATACAAGTGCAAAAGTGGTTTCCTGCACCAACATAAGTGCGAAAAGTGGTTTTTAAACACTAACACAAGTGCGAAAAGTGGTTTTTCCACACTAATACAAGTGCAAAAGTGGTTTCCTGCACCAACACAAGTGCGTAAAGTGGTTTTTCAACACTAACACAAGTGCGAAAAATGGTTTTTCAACACTAACACAAGTGCGAAAAGTGGTTTTTCAACACTATCACAAGTTCAAAAAGTGTTTTTTCCACACTAATACAAGTGCAAAAGTGGTTTCCTGCACCAACACAAGTGCGAAAAGTGGTTTTTCAACGCAAACACAAGTGCGAAAAGTGGTTTATCAACACTAACACAAGTGCGAAAAGTGTTTTTTCCACAATAATACAAGTGCAAAAGTGGTTTCCTGCACCAACACAAGTGCGAAAAGTGGTTTTTCAACACTAACACAAGTGCGGAAAGTGGTTTTTCAACACTAACACAAGTGCAAAAAGTGTTTTTTTCCACACTAATGCAAGTGCAAAAGTGGTTTCCTGCACCAACACAAGTGTGAAAAGTGGTTTTTCAACACTAACACAAGTGCGAAAAGTGGTTTTTCAACATTAACACAAGTGCGAAAAGTGGTTTTTCAACACTAACACAAGTGCGAAAAGTGGTTTTTCCACACTAATACAAGTGCAAAAGTGGTTTCCTGCACCAACACAAGTGCGAAAAGTGGTTTTTCAACACTAACACAAGTGTGAAAAGTGGTTTTTCAACACTCACACAAGTGCGAAAACTGGTTTCTTGTACCAACACAAGTGCGAAAAGTGGTTTTTCAACACTAACACAAGTGCGAAAAGTGATTTTTCAACATTAACACAAGTGTGAAAAGTGGTTTTTCAACACTAACACAAGTGCGAAAAGTGGTTTTTCCACACTAATACAAGTGCAAAAGTGGTTTCCTGCACCAACACAGGTGCGAAAAGTGGTTTTTCAACACTAACACAAGTGCGAAAAGTGGTTTTTCAACACTATCACAAGTGCAAAAAGTGGTTTTTCAACACTAACACAAGTGCGAAAAGTGGTTTTTCCACACTAATACAAGTGCAAAAGTGGTTTCCTGCACCAACACAAGTGCGAAAAGTGGTTTTTAAACACTAACACAAGTGCGAAAAGTGGTTTTTCAACACTAACACAAGTGCGAAAAGTGGTTTTTCCACACTAATACAAGTGCAAAAGTGGTTTCCTGCACCAACACAAGTGCGAAAAGTGGTTTTTCAACACTAACACAAGTGCGAAAAGTGGTTTTTCAACACTATCACAAGTGCAAAAAGTGTTTTTTCCACACTAATACAAGTGCAATAGTGGTTTCCTGCACCAACACAAGTGTGGGAAGTGGTTTTTCAACACTCACACAAGTGCGAAACTTGGTTTCTTGCACTAACACAAGTGCGAAAAGTGGTTTTTAAACACTAACACAAGTGCGAAAAGTGGTTTTTCAACACTAACACAAGTGCGAAAAGTGGTTTTTCCACACTAATACAAGTGCAAAAGTGGTTTCCTGCACCAACACAAGTGCGAAAAGTGGTTTTTCACCACTAACACAAGTGCGAAAAATGGTTTTTCAACACTACCACAAGTGCGAAAAGTGGTTTTTCAACACTATCACAAGTGCAAAAAGTGTTTTTTCCACACTAATACAAGTGCAAAAGTGGTTTCCTGCACCAACACAAGTGCGAAAAGTGGTTTTTCAACATTAACACAAGTGCGAAAAGTGTTTTTTCCACACTAATACAAGTGCAAAAGTGGTTTCCTGCACCAACACAAGTGCGAAAAGTGGTTTTTCAACACTAACACAAGTGCGAAAAGTGGTTTTTCAACACTAACACAAGTGCAAAAAGTGGTTTTTCAACACTAACACAAGTGCGAAAAGTGGTTTCTTGCACCAACACAAGTGCGAAAAGTGGTTGTTCCACACTAATACAAGTGCAAAAGTGGTTTCTTGCACCAACACAAGTGCGAAAACTGGTTTTTCAACACTAAGACAAGTGCGAAAACTGGTTTTTCAACACTAACACAAGTGCGAAAAGTGGTTTTTCAACACTAACATAAGTGCGAAAAGTGGTTTTTCCACACTAATACAAGTGCAAAAGTGGTTTCCTGCACCAACACAAGTGCGAAAAGTGGTTTTTCAACACTAACACAAGTGCGAAAAGTGGTTTTTCAACACTAATTCAAGTGCAAAAGTGGTTTCCTGCACCAACACAAGTGCGGAAAGGGGTTTTTCAACACTAACACAAGTGCGAAAAGTGGTTTTTCAACACTATCACAAGTGCAAAAAGTGTTTTTTCCACACTAATACAAGTGCAAAAGTGGTTTCCTGCACCAACACAAGTGCGGAAAGTGGTGTTTCAACACTAACACAAGTGCGAAAAGTGGTTTTTCAACACTATCACAAGTGCAAAAAGTGTTTTTTCCACACTAATACAAGTGCAAAAGTGGTTTCCTGCACCAACACAAGTGCGAAAAGTGGTTTTTCAACACTAACACAAGTGCGAAAAGTGGTTTTTCAACACTATCACAAGTGCAAAAAGTGTTTTTTCCACACTAATACAAGTGCAAAAGTGGTTTCCTGCACCAACACAAGTGCGGAAAGTGGTTTTTCAAAACTCACACAAGTGCGAAAAGTGGTTTCTTGCACCAACACAAGTGCGAAAAGTGGTTTTTAAACACTAACACAAGTACGAAAAGTGGTTTTTCAACACTAACACAAGTGCTAAAAGTGGTTTTGCCACACTAATACAAGTGCAAAAGTGGTTTCCTGCACCAACACAAGTGCGAAAAGTGGTTTTTCACCACTAACACAAGTGCGAAAAATGGTTTTTCAACACTAACACAAGTGCAAAAAGTGGTTTTTCAACACTATCACAAGTGCAAAAAGTGTTTTTTCCACACTAATACAAGTGCAAAAGTGGTTTCCTGCACCAACACAAGTGCGAAAAGTGGTTTTTCAACATTAACACAAGTGCGAAAAGTGTTTTTTCCACACTAATACAAGTGCAAAAGTGGTTTCCTGCACCAACACAAGTGCGAAAAGTGGTTTTTCAACACTAACACAAGTGCGAAAAGTGGTTTTTCAACACTAACACAAGTGCAAAAAGTGGTTTTTCAACACTAACACAAGTGCGAAAAGTGGTTTCTTGCACCAACACAAGTGCGAAAAGTGGTTGTTCCACACTAATACAAGTGCAAAAGTGGTTTCTTGCACCAACACAAGTGCGAAAACTGGTTTTTCAACACTAAGACAAGTGCGAAAACTGGTTTTTCAACACTAACACAAGTGCGAAAAGTGGTTTTTCAACACTAACATAAGTGCGAAAAGTGGTTTTTCCACACTAATACAAGTGCAAAAGTGGTTTCCTGCACCAACACAAGTGCAAAAAGTGGTTTTTCAACACTAACACAAGTGCGAAAAGTGGTTTTTCAACACTAATTCAAGTGCAAAAGTGGTTTCCTGCACCAACACAAGTGCGAAAAGGGGTTTTTCAACACTAACACAAGTGCGAAAAGTGGTTTTTCAACACTATCACAAGTGCAAAAAGTGGTTTTTCAACACTATCACAAGTGCAAAAAGTGTTTTTTTCCACACTAATACAAGTGCAAAAGTGGTTTCCTGCACCAACACAAGTGCGGAAAGTGGTGTTTCAACACTCACACAAGTGCGAAAAGTGGTTTCTTGTACGAACACAAGTGCGAAAAGTGGTTTCTTGTACCAACACAAGTGCGAAAAGTGTTTTTTCAACACTAACACAAGTGCGAAAAGTGGTTTTTCCACACTAATACAAGTGCAAAAGTGGTTTCCTGCACCAACACAAGTGCGAAAAGTGGTTTTTCAACACTAACAGAAGTGCGAAAAGTGGTTTTTCAACACTATCACAAGTGCAAAAAGTGGTTTTTCAACACTAACACAAGTGCGAAAAGTAGTTTTTCCACACTAATACAAGTGCGAAAGTGGTTTCCTGCACCAACACAAGTGCGAAAAGTGGTTTTTAAACACTAAAACAAGTGCGAAAAGTGGTTTTTCAACACTAACACAAGTGCGAAAAGTGGTTTTTCCACACTAATACAAGTGCAAAAGTGGTTTCCTGCACCAACACAAGTGCGAAAAGTGGTTTTTCAACACTAACACAAGTGCGAAAAATGGTTTTTCCACACTAATACAAGTGCAAAAGTGGTTTCCTGCACCAACACAAGTGCGAAAAGTGGTTTTTAAACACTAAAACAAGTGCGAAAAGTGGTTTTTCAACACTAACACAAGTGCGAAAAGTGGTTTTTCCACACTAATACAAGTGCAAAAGTGGTTTCCTGCACCAACACAAGTGCGAAAAGTCGTTTTTCAACACTAACACAAGTGCGAAAAGTGGTTTTTCAACACTATCACAAGTGCAAAAAGTGTTTTTTCCACACTAATACAAGTGCAAAAGTGGTTTCCTGCACCAACACAAGTGCGGAAAGTGGTTTTTCAACACTCACACAAGTGCGAAAAGCAGTTTCTTGCACCAACACAAGTGCGAAAAGTGGTTTTTAAACACTAACACAAGTGCGAAAAGTGGTTTTTCAACACTAACACAAGTGCGAAAAGTGGTTTTTCCACACTACTACAAGTGCAAAAGTGGTTTCCTGCACCAACACAAGTGCGAAAAGTGGTTTTTCAACACTAACACAAGTGCGAAAAGTGGTTTTTCAACACTAATTCAAGTGCAAAAGTGGTTTCCTGCACCAACACAAGTGCGAAAAGGGGTTTTTCAACACTAACACAAGTGCGAAAAGTGGTTTTTCAACACTATCACAAGTGCAAAAAGTGTTTTTTCCACACTAATACAAGTGCAAAAGTGGTTTCCTGCACCAACACAAGTGCGGAAAGTGGTGTTTCAACACTAACACAAGTGCGAAAAGTGGTTTTTCAACACTATCACAAGTGCAAAAAGTGTTTTTTCCACACTAATACAAGTGCAAAAGTGGTTTCCTGCACCAACACAAGTGCGAAAAGGGGTTTTTTCAACACTAACACAAGTACGAAAAGTGGTTTTTCAACACTAACACAAGTGCGAAAAGTGGTTTTGCCACACTAATACAAGTGCAAAAGTGGTTTCCTGCACCACCACAAGTGCGAAAAGTGGTTTTTCACCACTAACACAAGTGCGAAAAATGGTTTTTCAACACTAACACAAGTGCAAAAAGTGGTTTTTCAACACTATCACAAGTGCAAAAAGTATTTTTTCCACACTAATACAAGTGCAAAAGTGGTTTCCTGCACCAACACAAGTGCGAAAAGTGGTTTTTCAACATTAACACAAGTGCGAAAAGTGTTTTTTCCACACTAATACAAGTGCAAAAGTGGTTTCTTGCACCAACACAAGTGCGAAAAGTGGTTTTTCAACACTAACACAAGTGCGAAAAGTGGTTTTTCAACACTAACACAAGTGCAAAAAGTGGTTTTTCAACACTAACACAAGTGCGAAAAGTGGTTTCTTGCACCAACACAAGTGCGAAAAGTGGTTGTTCCACACTAATACAAGTACGAAAAGTGGTTTTTCAACACTAACACAAGTGCGAAAAGTGTTTTTTCCACACTAATACAAGTGCAAAAGTGGTTTCCTGCACCAACACAAGTGCGAAAAGTGGTTTTTCAACACTAACACAAGTGCGAAAAGTGGTTTTTCAACACTATCACAAGTGCAAAAAGTGTTTTTTCCACACTAATACAAGTGCAAAAGTGGTTTCCTGCACCAACACAAGTGCGAAAAGGGGTTTTTCAACACTAACACAAGTACGAAAAGTGGTTTTTCAACACTAACACAAGTGCGAAAAGTGGTTTTGCCACACTAATACAAGTGCAAAAGTGGTTTCCTGCACCACCACAAGTGCGAAAAGTGGTTTTTCACCACTAACACAAGTGCGAAAAATGGTTTTTCAACACTAACACAAGTGCAAAAAGTGGTTTTTCAACACTATCACAAGTGCAAAAAGTATTTTTTCCACACTAATACAAGTGCAAAAGTGGTTTACTGCACCAACACAAGTGCGAAAAGTGGTTTTTCAACATTAACACAAGTGCGAAAAGTGTTTTTTCCACACTAATACAAGTGCAAAAGTGGTTTCCTGCACCAACACAAGTGCGAAAAGTGGTTTTTCAACACTAACACAAGTGCGAAAAGTGGTTTTTCAACACTAACACAAGTGCAAAAAGTGGTTTTTCAACACTAACACAAGTGCGAAAAGTGGTTTCTTGCACCAACACAAGTGCGAAAAGTGGTTGTTCCACACTAATACAAGTGCAAAAGTGGTTTCTTGCACCAACACAAGTGCGAAAACTGGTTTTTCAACACTAAGACAAGTGCGAAAACTGGTTTTTCAACACTAACACAAGTGCGAAAAGTGGTTTTTCAACACTAACATAAGTGCGAAAAGTGGTTTTTCCACACTAATACAAGTGCAAAAGTGGTTTCCTGCACGAACACAAGTGCAAAAAGTGGTTTTTCAACACTAACACAAGTGCGAAAAGTGGTTTTTCAACACTAATTCAAGTGCAAAAGTGGTTTCCTGCACCAACACAAGTGCGAAAAGGGGTTTTTCAACACTAACACAAGTGCGAAAAGTGGTTTTTCAACACTATCACAAGTGCAAAAAGTGGTTTTTCAACACTATCACAAGTGCAAAAAGTGTTTTTTCCACACTAATACAAGTGCAAAAGTGGTTTCCTGCACCAACACAAGTGCGGAAAGTGGTGTTTCAACACTCACACAAGTGCGAAAAGTGGTTTCTTGTACCAACACAAGTGCGAAAAGTGGTTTCTTGTACCAACACAAGTGCGAAAAGTGTTTTTTCAACACTAACACAAGTGCGAAAAGTGGTTTTCCCACACTAATACAAGTGCAAAAGTGGTTTCCTGCACCAACACAAGTGCGAAAAGTGGTTTTTCAACACTAACACAAGTGCGAAAAGTGGTTTTTCAACACTATCACAAGTGCAAAAAGTGGTTTTTCAACACTAACACAAGTGCGAAAAGTGGTTTTTCCACACTAATACAAGTGCAAAAGTGGTTTCCTGCACCAACACAAGTGCGAAAAGTGGTTTTTAAACACTAAAACAAGTGCGAAAAGTGGTTTTTCAACACTAACACAAGTGCGAAAAGTGGTTTTTCCACACTAATACAAGTGCAAAAGTGGTTTCCTGCACCAACACAAGTGCGAAAAGTGGTTTTTCAACACTAACACAAGTGCGAAAAATGGTTTTTCCACACTAATACAAGTGCAAAAGTGGTTTCCTGCACCAACACAAGTGCGAAAAGTGGTTTTTAAACACTAAAACAAGTGCGAAAAGTGGTTTTTCAACACTAATACAAGTGCGAAAAGTGGTTTTTCCACACTAATACAAGTGCAAAAGTGGTTTCCTGCACCAACACAAGTGCGAAAAGTGGTTTTTCAACACTAACACAAGTGCGAAAAGTGGTTTTTCAACACTATCACAAGTGCAAAAAGTGTTTTTTCCACACTAATACAAGTGCAAAAGTGGTTTCCTGCACCAACACAAGTGCGGAAAGTGGTTTTTCAACACTCACACAAGTGCGAAAAGCAGTTTCTTGCACCAACACAAGTGCGAAAAGTGGTTTTTAAACACTAACACAAGTGCGAAAAGTGGTTTTTCAACACTAACACAAGTGCGAAAAGTGGTTTTTCCACACTACTACAAGTGCAAAAGTGATTTCCTGCACCAACACAAGTGCGAAAAGTGGGTTTTCACCACTAACACAAGTGCGAAAAATGGTTTTTCAACACTAACACAAGTGCGAAAAGTGGTTTTTCAACACTATCACAAGTGCAAAAAGTGTTTTTTCCACACTAATACAAGTGCAAAAGTGGTTTCCTGCACCAACACAAGTGCGAAAAGTGGTTTTTCAACATTAACACAAGTGCGAAAAGTGTTTTTTCCACACTAATACAAGTGCAAAAGTGGTTTCCTGCACCAACGCAAGTGCGAAAAGTGGTTTTTCAACACTAACACAAGTGCAAAAAGTGGTTTTTCAACACTAACACAAGTGCGAAAAGTGGTTTTTCAACACTAACACAAGTGCGAAAAGTGGTTTCTTGCACCAACACAAGTGCGAAAAGTGGTTTTTCAACACTAACACAAGTGCGAAAAGTGGTTTTTCAACATTAACACAAGTGCGATAAGTGGTTTTTCAACACTAACACAAGTGCGAAAAGTGGTTGTTCCACACTAATACAAGTGCAAAAGTGGTTTCTTGCACCAACACAAGTGCGAAAACTGGTTTTTCAACACTAACACAAGTGCGAAAACTGGTTTTTCAACACTAACACAAGTGCGAAAAGTGGTTTTTCCACACTAATACAAGTGCAAAAGTGGTTTCCTGCACCAACACAAGTGCGAAAAGTGGTTTTTCAACACTAACACAAGTGCGAAAAGTGGTTTTTCAACACTAATTCAAGTGCAAATGTGGTTTCCTGCACCAACACAAGTGCGAAAAGGGGTTTTTCAACACTAACACAAATGCGAAAAGTGGTTTTTCAACACTATCACAATTGCAAAAAGTGTTTTTTCCACACTAATACAAGTGCAAAAGTGGTTTCCTGCACCAACACAAGTGCGAAAAGTGGTTTTTCAACACTAACACAAGTGCGAAAAGTGGTTTTTCAACACTAACACAAGTGCGAAAAGTGGTTTTTCAACACTAACACAAGTGCGAAAAGTGGTTTTTCCACACTAATACAAGTGCAAAAGTGGTTTCCTGCACCAACACAAGTGCGAAAAGTGGTTTTTCAACACTAACACAAGTGCGAAAAGTGGTTTTTCAACACTATCACAAGTGCAAAAAGTGTTTTTTCCACACTAATACAAGTGCAAAAGTGGTTTCCTGCACCAACACAAGTGCGAAAAGTAGTTTTTCAACACTAACACAAGTGCGAAAAGTGGTTTTTCAACACTATCACAAGTGCAAAAAGTGTTTTTTCCACACTAATACAAGTGCAAAAGTGGTTTCCTGCACCAACACAAGTGTGAAAAGTGGTTTTTCAACACTAACACAAGTGCGAAAAGTGGTTTTTCAACACTATCACAAGTGCAAAAAGTGTTTTTTCCACACTAATACAAGTGCAAAAGTGGTTTCCTGCACCAACACAAGTGCGAAAAGTGGTTTCTAAACAATAACACAAGTGCGAAAAGTGGTTTTTCAACACTAACACAAGTGCAAAAAGTGGTTTTTCCACACTAACACAAGTGCAAAAGTGGTTTCCTGCACCAACACAAGTGCGAAAAGTGGTTTTTCAACACTAACACAAGTGCGAAAAATGGTTTTTCAACACTAACACAAGTGCGAAAAGTGTTTTTTCAACACTATCACAAGTGCAAAAAGTGTTTTTTCCACACTAATACAAGTGCAAAAGTGGTTTCCTGCACCAACATGAGTGCGAAAAGTGGTTTTTCAACGCTAACACAAGTGCGAAAAGTGGTTTATCAACACTAACACAAGTGCGAAAAGTGTTTTTTCCACACTAATACAAGTGGAAAAGTGGTTTCCTGCACCAACACAAGTGCGAAAAGTGGTTTTTCAACACCAACACAAGTGCGAAAAGTGGTTTTTCAACACTGACACAAGTGCGAAAAGTGGTTTTTCAACACTATCACAAGTGCAAAAAGTGTTTTTTCCACACTAATACAAGTGCAAAAGTGGTTTCCTGCACCAACACCAGTGCGAAAAGTGGTTTTTCAACACTAACACAAGTGCGAAAAGTGGTTTTTCCACACTAATACAAGTGCAAAAGTGGTTTCCTGCACCAACACAAGTGCGAAAAGTGGTTTTTCAACACTAATACAAGTGCGAAAAGTGGTTTTTCAACACTATCACAAGTGCAAAAAGTCTTTTTTCCACACTAATACAAGTGCAAAAGAGGTTTCCTGCACCAACACATGTGCGAAAAGTGGTTTTTCAACACTAACACAAGTGCGAAAAGTGGTTGTTCCACACTAATACAAGTGCAAAAGTGGTTTCTTGCACCAACACAAGTGCGAAAATTGGTTTTTCAACACTAACACAAGTGCGAAAATTGGTTTTTCAACACTAACACAAGTGCGAAAAGTGGTTTTTCAACACTAACACAAGTGCGAAAAGTGGTTTTTCCACACTAATACAAGTGCAAAAGTGGTTTCCTGCACCAACACAAGTGCAAAAAGTGGTTTTTCAACACTAAGACAAGTGCGAAAAGTGGTTTTTCAACACTAATTCAAGTGCAAAAGTGGTTTCCTGCACCAACACAAGTGCGAAAAGGGGTTTTTCAACACTAACACAAGTGCGAAAAGTGGTTTTTCAACACTATCACAATTGCAAAAAGTGTTTTTTCCACACTAATACAAGTGCAAAAGTGGTGTCCTGCACCAACACAAGTGCGAAAAGTGGTTTTTCAACACTAACACAAGTGCGAAAAGTGGTTTTTCAACACTAACACAAGTGCGAAAAGTGGTTTTTCAACACTAACACAAGTGCGAAAAGTGGTTTTTCCACACTAATACAAGTGCAAAAGTGGTTTCCTGCACCAACACAAGTGCGAAAAGTGGTTTTTCAACACTAACACAAGTGCGAAAAGTGGTTTTTCAACACTAACACAAGTGCGAAAAGTGGTTTTTCAACACTAACACAAGTGCAAAAAGTGGTTTTTCCACACTAATACAAGTGCAAAAGTGGTTTCCTGCACCAACACAAGTGCGAAAAGTGGTTTTTCAGCACTAACACAAGTGCGAAAAGTGGTTTTTCAACACTATCACAAGTGCAAAAAGTGTTTTTTCCACACTAATACAAGTGCAAAAGTGGTTTCCTGCACCAACACAAGTGCGGAAAGTGGTTTTTCAACACTCACACAAGTGCGAAAAGTGGTTTCTTGCACCAACACAAGTGCGAAAAGTGGTTTTTCAACACTAACACAAGTGCGAAAAGTGGTTTTTCAACATTAACACAAGTGCGAAAAGTGGTTTTTCAACAATAACACAAGTGCGAAAAGTGGTTTTTCCACACTAATACAAGTGCAAAAGTGGTTTCCTGCACCAACACAAGTGCGAAAAGTGGTTTTTCAACACTAACACAAGTGCGAAAAGTGGTTTTTCAACACTAACACAAGTGCGAAAAGTGGTTTTTCAACACTATCACAAGTGCAAAAAGTGTTTTTTCCACACTAATACAAGTGCAAAAGTGGTTTCCTGCACCAACACAAGTGCGGAAAGTGGTTTTTCAACACTCACACAAGTGCGAAAAGTGGTTTCTTGCACCAACACAAGTGCGAAAAGTGGTTTTTAAACACTAACACAAGTACGAAAAGTGGTTTTTCAACACTAACACAAGTGCTAAAAGTGGTTTTGCCACACTAATACAAGTGCAAAAGTGGTTTCCTGCACCAACACAAGTGCGAAAAGTGGTTTTTCACCACTAACACAAGTGCGAAAAATGGTTTTTCAACACTAACACAAGTGCAAAAAGTGGTTTTTCAACACTATCACAAGTGCAAAAAGTGTTTTTTCCACACTAATACAAGTGCAAAAGTGGTTTCCTGCACCAACACAAGTGCGAAAAGTGGTTTTTCAACATTAACACAAGTGCGAAAAGTGTTTTTTCCACACTAATACAAGTGCAAAAGTGGTTTCCTGCACCAACACAAGTGCGAAAAGTGGTTTTTCAACACTAACACAAGTGCGAAAAGTGGTTTTTCAACACTAACACAAGTGCAAAAAGTGGTTTTTCAACACTAACACAAGTGCGAAAAGTGGTTTCTTGCACCAACACAAGTGCGAAAAGTGGTTGTTCCACACTAATACAAGTGCAAAAGTGGTTTCTTGCACCAACACAAGTGCGAAAACTGGTTTTTCAACACTAAGACAAGTGCGAAAACTGGTTTTTCAACACTAACACAAGTGCGAAAAGTGGTTTTTCAACACTAACATAAGTGCGAAAAGTGGTTTTTCCACACTAATACAAGTGCAAAAGTGGTTTCCTGCACCAACACAAGTGCAAAAAGTGGTTTTTCAACACTAACACAAGTGCGAAAAGTGGTTTTTCAACACTAATTCAAGTGCAAAAGTGGTTTCCTGCACCAACACAAGTGCGAAAAGGGGTTTTTCAACACTAACACAAGTGCGAAAAGTGGTTTTTCAACACTATCACAAGTGCAAAAAGTGGTTTTTCAACACTATCACAAGTGCAAAAAGTGTTTTTTCCACACTAATACAAGTGCAAAAGTGGTTTCCTGCACCAACACAAGTGCGGAAAGTGGTGTTTCAACACTCACACAAGTGCGAAAAGTGGTTTCTTGTACGAACACAAGTGCGAAAAGTGGTTTCTTGTACCAACACAAGTGCGAAAAGTGTTTTTTCAACACTAACACAAGTGCGAAAAGTGGTTTTTCCACACTAATACAAGTGCAAAAGTGGTTTCCTGCACCAACACAAGTGCGAAAAGTGGTTTTTCAACACTAACACAAGTGCGAAAAGTGGTTTTTCAACACTATCACAAGTGCAAAAAGTGGTTTTTCAACACTAACACAAGTGCGAAAAGTAGTTTTTCCACACTAATACAAGTGCGAAAGTGGTTTCCTGCACCAACACAAGTGCGAAAAGTGGTTTTTAAACACTAAAACAAGTGCGAAAAGTGGTTTTTCAACACTAACACAAGTGCGAAAAGTGGTTTTTCCACACTAATACAAGTGCAAAAGTGGTTTCCTGCAACAACACAAGTGCGAAAAGTGGTTTTTCAACACTAACACAAGTGCGAAAAATGGTTTTTCCACACTAATACAAGTGCAAAAGTGGTTTCCTGCACCAACACAAGTGCGAAAAGTGGTTTTTAAACACTAAAACAAGTGCGAAAAGTGGTTTTTCAACACTAACACAAGTGCGAAAAGTGGTTTTTCCACACTAATACAAGTGCAAAAGTGGTTTCCTGCACCAACACAAGTGCGAAAAGTCGTTTTTCAACACTAACACAAGTGCGAAAAGTGGTTTTTCAACACTATCACAAGTGCAAAAAGTGTTTTTTCCACACTAATACAAGTGCAAAAGTGGTTTCCTGCACCAACACAAGTGCGGAAAGTGGTTTTTCAACACTCACACAAGTGCGAAAAGCAGTTTCTTGCACCAACACAAGTGCGAAAAGTGGTTTTTAAACACTAACACAAGTGCGAAAAGTGGTTTTTCAACACTAACACAAGTGCGAAAAGTGGTTTTTCCACACTACTACAAGTGCAAAAGTGGTTTCCTGCACCAACACAAGTGCGAAAAGTGGTTTTTCAACACTAACACAAGTGCGAAAAGTGGTTTTTCAACACTAATTCAAGTGCAAAAGTGGTTTCCTGCACCAACACAAGTGCGAAAAGGGGTTTTTCAACACTAACACAAGTGCGAAAAGTGGTTTTTCAACACTATCACAAGTGCAAAAAGTGGTTTTTCAACACTATCACAAGTGCAAAAAGTGTTTTTTCCACACTAATACAAGTGCAAAAGTGGTTTCCTGCACCAACACAAGTGCGGAAAGTGGTGTTTCAACACTCACACAAGTGCGAAAAGTGGTTTCTTGTACCAACACAAGTGCGAAAAGTGGTTTCTTGTACCAACACAAGTGCGAAAAGTGTTTTTTCAACACTAACACAAGTGCGAAAAGTGGTTTTCCCACACTAATACAAGTGCAAAAGTGGTTTCCTGCACCAACACAAGTGCGAAAAGTGGTTTTTCAACACTAACACAAGTGCGAAAAGTGGTTTTTCAACACTATCACAAGTGCAAAAAGTGGTTTTTCAACACTAACACAAGTGCGAAAAGTGGTTTTTCCACACTAATACAAGTGCAAAAGTGGTTTCCTGCACCAACACAAGTGCGAAAAGTGGTTTTTAAACACTAAAACAAGTGCGAAAAGTGGTTTTTCAACACTAACACAAGTGCGAAAAGTGGTTTTTCCACACTAATACAAGTGCAAAAGTGGTTTCCTGCACCAACACAAGTGCGAAAAGTGGTTTTTCAACACTAACACAAGTGCGAAAAATGGTTTTTCCACACTAATACAAGTGCAAAAGTGGTTTCCTGCACCAACACAAGTGCGAAAAGTGGTTTTTAAACACTAAAACAAGTGCGAAAAGTGGTTTTTCAACACTAATACAAGTGCGAAAAGTGGTTTTTCCACACTAATACAAGTGCAAAAGTGGTTTCCTGCACCAACACAAGTGCGAAAAGTGGTTTTTCAACACTAACACAAGTGCGAAAAGTGGTTTTTCAACACTATCACAAGTGCAAAAAGTGTTTTTTCCACACTAATACAAGTGCAAAAGTGGTTTCCTGCACCAACACAAGTGCGGAAAGTGGTTTTTCAACACTCACACAAGTGCGAAAAGCAGTTTCTTGCACCAACACAAGTGCGAAAAGTGGTTTTTAAACACTAACACAAGTGCGAAAAGTGGTTTTTCAACACTAACACAAGTGCGAAAAGTGGTTTTTCCACACTACTACAAGTGCAAAAGTGATTTCCTGCACCAACACAAGTGCGAAAAGTGGGTTTTCACCACTAACACAAGTGCGAAAAATGGTTTTTCAACACTAACACAAGTGCGAAAAGTGGTTTTTCAACACTATCACAAGTGCAAAAAGTGTTTTTTCCACACTAATACAAGTGCAAAAGTGGTTTCCTGCACCAACACAAGTGCGAAAAGTGGTTTTTCAACATTAACACAAGTGCGAAAAGTGTTTTTTCCACACTAATACAAGTGCAAAAGTGGTTTCCTGCACCAACGCAAGTGCGAAAAGTGGTTTTTCAACACTAACACAAGTGCAAAAAGTGGTTTTTCAACACTAACACAAGTGCGAAAAGTGGTTTTTCAACACTAACACAAGTGCGAAAAGTGGTTTCTTGCACCAACACAAGTGCGAAAAGTGGTTTTTCAACACTAACACAAGTGCGAAAAGTGGTTTTTCAACATTAACACAAGTGCGATAAGTGGTTTTTCAACACTAACACAAGTGCGAAAAGTGGTTGTTCCACACTAATACAAGTGCAAAAGTGGTTTCTTGCACCAACACAAGTGCGAAAACTGGTTTTTCAACACTAACACAAGTGCGAAAACTGGTTTTTCAACACTAACACAAGTGCGAAAAGTGGTTTTTCCACACTAATACAAGTGCAAAAGTGGTTTCCTGCACCAACACAAGTGCGAAAAGTGGTTTTTCAACACTAACACAAGTGCGAAAAGTGGTTTTTCAACACTAATTCAAGTGCAAATGTGGTTTCCTGCACCAACACAAGTGCGAAAAGGGGTTTTTCAACACTAACACAAATGCGAAAAGTGGTTTTTCAACACTATCACAATTGCAAAAAGTGTTTTTTCCACACTAATACAAGTGCAAAAGTGGTTTCCTGCACCAACACAAGTGCGAAAAGTGGTTTTTCAACACTAACACAAGTGCGAAAAGTGGTTTTTCAACACTAACACAAGTGCGAAAAGTGGTTTTTCAACACTAACACAAGTGCGAAAAGTGGTTTTTCCACACTAATACAAGTGCAAAAGTGGTTTCCTGCACCAACACAAGTGCGAAAAGTGGTTTTTCAACACTAACACAAGTGCGAAAAGTGGTTTTTCAACACTATCACAAGTGCAAAAAGTGTTTTTTCCACACTAATACAAGTGCAAAAGTGGTTTCCTGCACCAACACAAGTGCGAAAAGTAGTTTTTCAACACTAACACAAGTGCGAAAAGTGGTTTTTCAACACTATCACAAGTGCAAAAAGTGTTTTTTCCACACTAATACAAGTGCAAAAGTGGTTTCCTGCACCAACACAAGTGTGAAAAGTGGTTTTTCAACACTAACACAAGTGCGAAAAGTGGTTTTTCAACACTATCACAAGTGCAAAAAGTGTTTTTTCCACACTAATACAAGTGCAAAAGTGGTTTCCTGCACCAACACAAGTGCGAAAAGTGGTTTCTAAACAATAACACAAGTGCGAAAAGTGGTTTTTCAACACTAACACAAGTGCAAAAAGTGGTTTTTCCACACTAACACAAGTGCAAAAGTGGTTTCCTGCACCAACACAAGTGCGAAAAGTGGTTTTTCAACACTAACACAAGTGCGAAAAATGGTTTTTCAACACTAACACAAGTGCGAAAAGTGTTTTTTCAACACTATCACAAGTGCAAAAAGTGTTTTTTCCACACTAATACAAGTGCAAAAGTGGTTTCCTGCACCAACATGAGTGCGAAAAGTGGTTTTTCAACGCTAACACAAGTGCGAAAAGTGGTTTATCAACACTAACACAAGTGCGAAAAGTGTTTTTTCCACACTAATACAAGTGGAAAAGTGGTTTCCTGCACCAACACAAGTGCGAAAAGTGGTTTTTCAACACCAACACAAGTGCGAAAAGTGGTTTTTCAACACTGACACAAGTGCGAAAAGTGGTTTTTCAACACTATCACAAGTGCAAAAAGTGTTTTTTCCACACTAATACAAGTGCAAAAGTGGTTTCCTGCACCAACACCAGTGCGAAAAGTGGTTTTTCAACACTAACACAAGTGCGAAAAGTGGTTTTTCCACACTAATACAAGTGCAAAAGTGGTTTCCTGCACCAACACAAGTGCGAAAAGTGGTTTTTCAACACTAATACAAGTGCGAAAAGTGGTTTTTCAACACTATCACAAGTGCAAAAAGTCTTTTTTCCACACTAATACAAGTGCAAAAGAGGTTTCCTGCACCAACACATGTGCGAAAAGTGGTTTTTCAACACTAACACAAGTGCGAAAAGTGGTTGTTCCACACTAATACAAGTGCAAAAGTGGTTTCTTGCACCAACACAAGTGCGAAAATTGGTTTTTCAACACTAACACAAGTGCGAAAATTGGTTTTTCAACACTAACACAAGTGCGAAAAGTGGTTTTTCAACACTAACACAAGTGCGAAAAGTGGTTTTTCCACACTAATACAAGTGCAAAAGTGGTTTCCTGCACCAACACAAGTGCAAAAAGTGGTTTTTCAACACTAAGACAAGTGCGAAAAGTGGTTTTTCAACACTAATTCAAGTGCAAAAGTGGTTTCCTGCACCAACACAAGTGCGAAAAGGGGTTTTTCAACACTAACACAAGTGCGAAAAGTGGTTTTTCAACACTATCACAATTGCAAAAAGTGTTTTTTCCACACTAATACAAGTGCAAAAGTGGTGTCCTGCACCAACACAAGTGCGAAAAGTGGTTTTTCAACACTAACACAAGTGCGAAAAGTGGTTTTTCAACACTAACACAAGTGCGAAAAGTGGTTTTTCAACACTAACACAAGTGCGAAAAGTGGTTTTTCCACACTAATACAAGTGCAAAAGTGGTTTCCTGCACCAACACAAGTGCGAAAAGTGGTTTTTCAACACTAACACAAGTGCGAAAAGTGGTTTTTCAACACTAACACAAGTGCGAAAAGTGGTTTTTCAACACTAACACAAGTGCAAAAAGTGGTTTTTCCACACTAATACAAGTGCAAAAGTGGTTTCCTGCACCAACACAAGTGCGAAAAGTGGTTTTTCAACACTAACACAAGTGCGAAAAGTGGTTTTTCAACACTATCACAAGTGCAAAAAGTGTTTTTTCCACACTAATACAAGTGCAAAAGTGGTTTCCTGCACCAACACAAGTGCGGAAAGTGGTTTTTCAACACTCACACAAGTGCGAAAAGTGGTTTCTTGCACCAACACAAGTGCGAAAAGTGGTTTTTCAACACTAACACAAGTGCGAAAAGTGGTTTTTCAACATTAACACAAGTGCGAAAAGTGGTTTTTCAACAATAACACAAGTGCGAAAAGTGGTTTTTCCACACTAATACAAGTGCAAAAGTGGTTTCCTGCACCAACACAAGTGCGAAAAGTGGTTTTTCAACACTAACACAAGTGCGAAAAGTGGTTTTTCAACACTATCACAAGTGCAAAAAGTGTTTTTCCACACTAATACAAGTGCAAAAGTGGTTTCCTGCACCAACATAAGTGCGAAAAGTGGTTTTTAAACACTAACACAAGTGCGAAAAGTGGTTTTTCCACACTAATACAAGTGCAAAAGTGGTTTCCTGCACCAACACAAGTGCGTAAAGTGGTTTTTCAACACTAACACAAGTGCGAAAAATGGTTTTTCAACACTAACACAAGTGCGAAAAGTGGTTTTTCAACACTATCACAAGTTCAAAAAGTGTTTTTTCCACACTAATACAAGTGCAAAAGTGGTTTCCTGCACCAACACAAGTGCGAAAAGTGGTTTTTCAACGCAAACACAAGTGCGAAAAGTGGTTTATCAACACTAACACAAGTGCGAAAAGTGTTTTTTCCACAATAATACAAGTGCAAAAGTGGTTTCCTGCACCAACACAAGTGCGAAAAGTGGTTTTTCAACACTAACACAAGTGCGAAAAGTGGTTTTTCAACACTAACACAAGTGCAAAAAGTGTTTTTTTCCACACTAATGCAAGTGCAAAAGTGGTTTCCTGCACCAACACAAGTGTGAAAAGTGGTTTTTCAACACTAACACAAGTGCGAAAAGTGGTTTTTCAACATTAACACAAGTGCGAAAAGTGGTTTTTCAACACTAACACAAGTGCGAAAAGTGGTTTTTCCACACTAATACAAGTGCAAAAGTGGTTTCCTGCACCAACACAAGTGCGAAAAGTGGTTTTTCAACACTAACACAAGTGCGAAAAGTGGTTTTTCAACACTCACACAAGTGCGAAAACTGGTTTCTTGTACCAACACAAGTGCGAAAAGTGGTTTTTCAACACTAACACAAGTGCGAAAAGTGATTTTTCAACATTAACACAAGTGTGAAAAGTGGTTTTTCAACACTAACACAAGTGCGAAAAGTGGTTTTTCCACACTAATACAAGTGCAAAAGTGGTTTCCTGCACCAACACAAGTGCGAAAAGTGGTTTTTCAACACTAACACAAGTGCAAAAAGTGGTTTTTCAACACTAACACAAGTGCGAAAAGTGGTTTTTCCACACTAATACAAGTGCAAAAGTGGTTTCCTGCACCAACACAAGTGCGAAAAGTGGTTTTTAAACACTAACACAAGTGCGAAAAGTGGTTTTTCAACACTAACACAAGTGCGAAAAGTGGTTTTTCCAGACTAATACAAGTGCAAAAGTGGTTTCCTGCACCAACACAAATGCGAAAAGTGGTTTTTCAACACTAACACAAGTGCGAAAAGTGGTTTTTCAACACTATCACAAGTGCAAAAAGTGGTTTTTCCACACTAATACAAGTGCAATAGTGGTTTCCTGCACCAACACAAGTGCGGGAAGTGGTTTTTCAACACTCACACAAGTGCGAAAAGTGGTTTCTTGCACTAACACAAGTGCGAAAAGTGGTTTTTAAACACTAACACAAGTGCGAAAAGTGGTTTTTCAACACTAACACAAGTGCGAAAAGTGGTTTTTCCACACTAATACAAGTGCAAAAGTGGTTTCCTGCACCAACACAAGTGCGAAAAGTGGTTTTTCACCACTAACACAAGTGCGAAAAATGGTTTTTCAACACTAACACAAGTGCGAAAAGTGGTTTTTCAACACTATCACAAGTGCAAAAAGTGTTTTTTCCACACTAATACAAGTGCAAAAGTGGTTTCCTGCACCAACACAAGTGCGAAAAGTGGTTTTTCAACATTAACACAAGTGCGAAAAGTGTTTTTTCCACACTAATACAAGTGCAAAAGTGGTTTCCTGCACCAACACAAGTGCGAAAAGTGGTTTTTCAACACTAACACAAGTGCGAAAAGTGGTTTTTCAACACTAACACAAGTGCAAAAAGTGGTTTTTCAACACTAACACAAGTGCGAAAAGTGGTTTCTTGCACCAACACAAGTGCGAAAAGTGGTTGTTCCACACTAATACAAGTGCAAAAGTGGTTTCTTGCACCAACACAAGTGCGAAAACTGGTTTTTCAACACTAAGCCAAGTGCGAAAACTGGTTTTTCAACACTAACACAAGTGCGAAAAGTGGTTTTTCAACACTAACATAAGTGCGAAAAGTGGTTTTTCCACACTAATACAAGTGCAAAAGTGGTTTCCTGCACCAACACAAGTGCGAAAAGTGGTTTTTCAACACTAACACAAGTGCGAAAAGTGGTTTTTCAACACTAATTCAAGTGCAAAAGTGGTTTCCTGCACCAACACAAGTGCGAAAAGGGGTTTTTCAACACTAACACAAGTGCGAAAAGTGGTTTTTCAACACTATCACAAGTGCAAAAAGTGTTTTTTCCACACTAATACAAGTGCAAAAGTGGTTTCCTGCACCAACACAAGTGCGGAAAGTGGTGTTTCAACACTAACACAAGTGCGAAAAGTGGTTTTTCAACACTATCACAAGTGCAAAAAGTGTTTTTTCCACACTAATACAAGTGCAAAAGTGGTTTCCTGCACCAACACAAGTGCGAAAAGTGGTTTTTCAACACTAACACAAGTGCGAAAAGTGGTTTTTCAACACTATCACAAGTGCAAAAAGTGTTTTTTCCACACTAATACAAGTGCAAAAGTGGTTTCCTGCACCAACACAAGTGCGGAAAGTGGTTTTTCAACACTCACACAAGTGCGAAAAGTGGTTTCTTGCACCAACACAAGTGCGAAAAGTGGTTTTTAAACACTAACACAAGTACGAAAAGTGGTTTTTCAACACTAACACAAGTGCGAAAAGTGGTTTTGCCACACTAATACAAGTGCAAAAGTGGTTTCCTGCACCAACACAAGTGCGAAAAGTGGTTTTTCACCACTAACACAAGTGCGAAAAATGGTTTTTCAACACTAACACAAGTGCAAAAAGTGGTTTTTCAACACTATCACAAGTGCAAAAAGTGTTTTTTCCACACTAATACAAGTGCAAAAGTGGTTTCCTGCACCAACACAAGTGCGAAAAGTGGTTTTTCAACATTAACACAAGTGCGAAAAGTGTTTTTTCCACACTAATACAAGTGCAAAAGTGGTTTCCTGCACCAACACAAGTGCGAAAAGTGGTTTTTCAACACTAACACAAGTGCGAAAAGTGGTTTTTCAACACTAACACAAGTGCAAAAAGTGGTTTTTCAACACTAACACAATGGCGAAAAGTGGTTTCTTGCACCAACACAAGTGCGAAAAGTGGTTGTTCCACACTAATACAAGTGCAAAAGTGGTTTCTTGCACCAACACAAGTGCGAAAACTGGTTTTTCAACACTAAGACAAGTGCGAAAACTGGTTTTTCAACACTAACACAAGTGCGAAAAGTGGTTTTTCAACACTAACATAAGTGCGAAAAGTGGTTTTTCCACACTAATACAAGTGCAAAAGTGGTTTCCTGCACCAACACAAGTGCAAAAAGTGGTTTTTCAACACTAACACAAGTGCGAAAAGTGGTTTTTCAACACTAATTCAAGTGCAAAAGTGGTTTCCTGCACCAACACAAGTGCGAAAAGGGGTTTTTCAACACTAACACAAGTGCGAAAAGTGGTTTTTCAACACTATCACAAGTGCAAAAAGTGGTTTTTCAACACTATCACAAGTGCAAAAAGTGTTTTTTCCACACTAATACAAGTGCAAAAGTGGTTTCCTGCACCAACACAAGTGCGGAAAGTGGTGTTTCAACACTCACACAAGTGCGAAAAGTGGTTTCTTGTACCAACACAAGTGCGAAAAGTGGTTTCTTGTACCAACACAAGTGCGAAAAGTGTTTTTTCAACACTAACACAAGTGCGAAAAGTGGTTTTTCCACACTAATACAAGTGCAAAAGTGGTTTCCTGCACCAACACAAGTGCGAAAAGGGGTTTTTCAACACTAACACAAGTGCGAAAAGTGGTTTTTCAACACTATCACAAGTGCAAAAAGTGGTTTTTCAACACTAACACAAGTGCGAAAAGTGGTTTTTCCACACTAATACAAGTGCAAAAGTGGTTTCCTGCACCAACACAAGTGCGAAAAGTGGTTTTTAAACACTAAAACAAGTGCGAAAAGTGGTTTTTCAACACTAACACAAGTGCGAAAAGTGGTTTTTCCACACTAATACAAGTGCAAAAGTGGTTTCCTGCACCAACACAAGTGCGAAAAGTGGTTTTTCAACACTAACACAAGTGCGAAAAATGGTTTTTCCACACTAATACAAGTGCAAAAGTGGTTTCCTGCACCAACACAAGTGCGAAAAGTGGTTTTTAAACACTAAAACAAGTGCGAAAAGTGGTTTTTCAACACTAACACAAGTGCGAAAAGTGGTTTTTCCACACTAATACAAGTGCAAAAGTGGTTTCCTGCACCAACACAAGTGCAAAAAGTGGTTTTTCAACACTAACACAAGTGCGAAAAGTGGTTTTTCAACACTAATTCAAGTGCAAAAGTGGTTTCCTGCACCAACACAAGTGCGAAAAGGGGTTTTTCAACACTAACACAAGTGCGAAAAGTGGTTTTTCAACACTATCACAAGTGCAAAAAGTGGTTTTTCAACACTAACACAAGTGCGAAAAGTGGTTTTTCAACACTAATTCAAGTGCAAAAGTGGTTTCCTGCACCAACACAAGTGCGGAAAGTGGTGTTTCAACACTCACACAAGTGCGAAAAGTGGTTTCTTGTACCAACACAAGTGCGAAAAGTGGTTTCTTGTACCAACACAAGTGCGAAAAGTGTTTTTTCAACACTAACACAAGTGCGAAAAGTGGTTTTTCCACACTAATACAAGTGCAAAAGTGGTTTCCTGCACCAACACAAGTGCGAAAAGTGGTTTTTCAACACTAACACAAGTGCGAAAAGTGGTTTTTCAACACTATCACAAGTGCAAAAAGTGGTTTTTCAACACTAACACAAGTGCGAAAAGTGGTTTTTCCACACTAATACAAGTGCAAAAGTGGTTTCCTGCACCAACACAAGTGCGAAAAGTGGTTTTTAAACACTAAAACAAGTGCGAAAAGTGGTTTTTCAACACTAACACAAGTGCGAAAAGTGGTTTTTCCACACTAATACAAGTGCAAAAGTGGTTTCCTGCACCAACACAAGTGCGAAAAGTGGTTTTTCAACACTAACACAAGTGCGAAAAATGGTTTTTCCACACTAATACAAGTGCAAAAGTGGTTTCCTGCACCAACACAAGTGCGAAAAGTGGTTTTTAAACACTAAAACAAGTGCGAAAAGTGGTTTTTCAACAATAACACAAGTGCGAAAAGTGGTTTTTCCACACTAATACAAGTGCAAAAGTGGTTTCCTGCACCAACACAAGTGCGAAAAGTGGTTTTTCAACACTAACACAAGTGCGAAAAGTGGTTTTTCAACACTATCACAAGTGCAAAAAGTGTTTTTTCCACACTAATACAAGTGCAAAAGTGGTTTCCTGCACCAACACAAGTGCGGAAAGTGGTTTTTCAACACTCACACAAGTGCGAAAAGCAGTTTCTTGCACCAACACAAGTGCGAAAAGTGGTTTTTAAACACTAACACAAGTGCGAAAAGTGGTTTTTCAACACTAACACAAGTGCGAAAAGTGGTTTTTCCACACTACTACAAGTGCAAAAGTGGTTTCCTGCACCAACACAAGTGCGAAAAGTGGGTTTTCACCACTAACACAAGTGCGAAAAATGGTTTTTCAACACTAACACAAGTGCGAAAAGTGGTTTTTCAACACTATCACAAGTGCAAAAAGTGTTTTTTCCACGCTAATACAAGTGCAAAAGTGGTTTCCTGCACCAACACAAGTGCGAAAAGTGGTTTTTCAACATTAACACAAGTGCGAAAAGTGTTTTTTCCACACTAATACAAGTGCAAAAGTGGTTTCCTGCACCAACACAAGTGCGAAAAGTGGTTTTTCAACACTAACACAAGTGCAAAAAGTGGTTTTTCAACATTAACACAAGTGCGAAAAGTGGTTTTTCAACACTAACACAAGTGCGAAAAGTGGTTTCTTGCACCAACACAAGTGCGAAAAGTGGTTTTTCAACACTAACACAAGTGCGAAAAGTGGTTTTTCAACATTAACACAAGTGCGATAAGTGGTTTTTCAACACTAACACAAGTGCGAAAAGTGGTTGTTCCACACTAATACAAGTGCAAAAGTGGTTTCTTGCACCAACACAAGTGCGAAAACTGGTTTTTCAACACTAACACAAGTGCGAAAACTGGTTTTTCAACACTAACACAAGTGCGAAAAGTGGTTTTTCCACACTAATACAAGTGCAAAAGTGGTTTCCTGCACCAACACAAGTGCGAAAAGTGGTTTTTCAACACTAACACAAGTGCGAAAAGTGGTTTTTCAACACTAATTCAAGTGCAAAAGTGGTTTCCTGCACCAACACAAGTGCGAAAAGGGGTTTTTCAACACTAACACAAATGCGAAAAGTGGTTTTCAACACTATCACAATTGCAAAAAGTGTTTTTTCCACACTAATACAAGTGCAAAAGTGGTTTCCTGCACCAACACAAGTGCGAAAAGTGGTTTTTCAACACTAACACAAGTGCGAAAAGTGGTTTTTCAACACTAACACAAGTGCGAAAAGTGGTTTTTCAACACTAACACAAGTGCGAAAAGTGGTTTTTCCACACTAATACAAGTGCAAAAGTGGTTTCCTGCACCAACACAAGTGCGAAAAGTGGTTTTTCAACACTAACACAAGTGCGAAAAGTGGTTTTTCAACACTATCACAAGTGCAAAAAGTGTTTTTTCCACACTAATACAAGTGCAAAAGTGGTTTCCTGCACCAACACAAGTGCGAAAAGTGGTTTTTCAACACTAACACAAGTGCGAAAAGTGGTTTTTCAACACTATCACAAGTGCAAAAAGTGTTTTTTCCACACTAATACAAGTGCAAAAGTGGTTTCCTGCACCAACACAAGTGCGAAAAGTGGTTTTTCAACACTAACACAAGTGCGAAAAGTGGTTTTTCAACACTATCACAAGTGCAAAAAGTGTTTTTTCCACACTAATACAAGTGCAAAAGTGGTTTCCTGCACCAACACAAGTGCGGAAAGTGGTTTTTCAACACTCACACAAGTGCGAAAAGCAGTTTCTTGCACCAACACAAGTGCGAAAAGTGGTTTTTAAACACTAACACAAGTGCGAAAAGTGGTTTTTCAACACTAACACAAGTGCGAAAAGTGGTTTTTCCACACTACTACAAGTGCAAAAGTGGTTTCCTGCACCAACACAAGTGCGAAAAGTGGGTTTTCACCACTAACACAAGTGCGAAAAATGGTTTTTCAACACTAACACAAGTGCGAAAAGTGGTTTTTCAACACTATCACAAGTGCAAAAAGTGTTTTTTCCACGCTAATACAAGTGCAAAAGTGGTTTCCTGCACCAACACAAGTGCGAAAAGTGGTTTTTCAACATTAACACAAGTGCGAAAAGTGTTTTTTCCACACTAATACAAGTGCAAAAGTGGTTTCCTGCACCAACACAAGTGCGAAAAGTGGTTTTTCAACACTAACACAAGTGCAAAAAGTGGTTTTTCAACATTAACACAAGTGCGAAAAGTGGTTTTTCAACACTAACACAAGTGCGAAAAGTGGTTTCTTGCACCAACACAAGTGCGAAAAGTGGTTTTTCAACACTAACACAAGTGCGAAAAGTGGTTTTTCAACATTAACACAAGTGCGATAAGTGGTTTTTCAACACTAACACAAGTGCGAAAAGTGGTTGTTCCACACTAATACAAGTGCAAAAGTGGTTTCTTGCACCAACACAAGTGCGAAAACTGGTTTTTCAACACTAACACAAGTGCGAAAACTGGTTTTTCAACACTAACACAAGTGCGAAAAGTGGTTTTTCCACACTAATACAAGTGCAAAAGTGGTTTCCTGCACCAACACAAGTGCGAAAAGTGGTTTTTCAACACTAACACAAGTGCGAAAAGTGGTTTTTCAACACTAATTCAAGTGCAAAAGTGGTTTCCTGCACCAACACAAGTGCGAAAAGGGGTTTTTCAACACTAACACAAATGCGAAAAGTGGTTTTCAACACTATCACAATTGCAAAAAGTGTTTTTTCCACACTAATACAAGTGCAAAAGTGGTTTCCTGCACCAACACAAGTGCGAAAAGTGGTTTTTCAACACTAACACAAGTGCGAAAAGTGGTTTTTCAACACTAACACAAGTGCGAAAAGTGGTTTTTCAACACTAACACAAGTGCGAAAAGTGGTTTTTCCACACTAATACAAGTGCAAAAGTGGTTTCCTGCACCAACACAAGTGCGAAAAGTGGTTTTTCAACACTAACACAAGTGCGAAAAGTGGTTTTTCAACACTATCACAAGTGCAAAAAGTGTTTTTTCCACACTAATACAAGTGCAAAAGTGGTTTCCTGCACCAACACAAGTGCGAAAAGTGGTTTTTCAACACTAACACAAGTGCGAAAAGTGGTTTTTCAACACTATCACAAGTGCAAAAAGTGTTTTTTCCACACTAATACAAGTGCAAAAGTGGTTTCCTGCACCAACACAAGTGCGAAAAGTGGTTTTTCAACACTAACGCAAGTGCGAAAAGTGGTTTTTCAACACTAACACAAGCGCGAAAAGTGTTTTCTCCACACTAATACAAGTGCAAAAGTGGTTTCCTGCACCAACACAAGTGCGAAAAGTGGTTTTTCAACACTAACACAAGTGCAAAAAGTGGTTTTTCAACACTAACACAAGTGCGAAAAGTGGTTTTTCAACACTAACACAAGTGCGAAAAGTGTTTTTTCAACACTAACACAAGTGCAAAAAGTGGTTTTTCCACACTAATACAAGTGCAAAAGTGGTTTCCTGCACCAACACAAGTGCGAAAAGTGGTTTTTCAACACTAACACAAGTGCGAAAAGTGGTTTTTCAACACTATCACAAGTGCAAAAAGTGTTTTTTCCACACTAATACAAGTGCAAAAGTGGTTTCCTGCACCAACACAAGTGCGGAAAGTGGTTTTTCAACACTCACACAAGTGCGAAAAGTGGTTTCTTGCACCAACACAAGTGCGAAAAGTGGTTTTTCAACACTAACACAAGTGCGAAAAGTGGTTTTTCAACATTAACACAAGTGCGAAAAGTGGTTTTTCAACAATAACACAAGTGCGAAAAGTGGTTTTTCCACACTAATACAAGTGCAAAAGTGGTTTCCTGCACCAACACAAGTGCGAAAAGTGGTTTTTCAACACTAACACAAGTGCGAAAAGTGGTTTTTCAACACTATCACAAGTGCAAAAAGTGTTTTTTCCACACTAATACAAGTGCAAAAGTGGTTTCCTGCACCAACACAAGTGCGAAAAGTGGTTTTTAAACACTAACACAAGTGCGAAAAGTGGTTTTTCCACACTAATACAAGTGCAAAAGTGGTTTCCTGCACCAACACAAGTGCGAAAAGTGGTTTTTCAACACTAACACAAGTGCGAAAAATGGTTTTTCAACACTAACACAAGTGCGAAAAGTGGTTTTTCAACACTATCACAAGTTCAAAAAGTATTTTTTCCACACTAATACAAGTGCAAAAGTGGTTTCCTGCACCAACACAAGTGCGGAAAGTGGTTTTTCAACACTCACACAAGTGCGAAAAGTGGTTTCTTGCACCAACACAAGTGCGAAAAGTGTTTTTTAAACACTAACACAAGTGCGAAAAGTGGTTTTTCAACACTAACACAAGTGCGAAAAGTGGTTTTTCCACACTAATACAAGTGCAAAAGTGGTTTCCTGCACCAACACAAGTGCGAAAAGTGGTTTTTCACCACTAACACAAGTGCGAAAAATGGTTTTTCAACACTAACACAAGTGCGAAAAGTGGTTTTTCAACACTATCACAAGTGCAAAAAGTGTTTTTTCCACACTAATACAAGTGCAAAAGTGGTTTCCTGCACCAACACAAGTGCGAAAAGTGGTTTTTCAACATTAACACAAGTGCGAAAAGTGTTTTTCCACACTAATACAAGTGCAAAAGTGGTTTCCTGCACCAACACAAGTGCGAAAAGTGGTTTTTCAACACTAACACAAGTGCGAAAAGTGGTTTTTCAACACTAACACAAGTGCAAAAAGTGGTTTTTCAACACTAACACAAGTGCGAAAAGTGGTTTCTTGCACCAACACAAGTGCGAAAAGTGGTTGTTCCACACTAATACAAGTGCAAAAGTGGTTTCTTGCACCAACACAAGTGCGAAAACTGGTTTTTCAACACCAACACAAGTGCGAAAAGTGGTTTTTCAACACTAACACAAGTGCGAAAAGTGGTTTTTCAACACTAACACAAGTGCAAAAAGTGGTTTTTCAACACTAACACAAGTGCGAAAAGTGGTTTCTTGCACCAACACAAGTGCGAAAAGTGGTTGTTCCACACTAATACAAGTGCAAAAGTGGTTTCTTGCACCAACACAAGTGCGAAAACTGGTTTTTCAACACTAAGACAAGTGCGAAAACTGGTTTTTCAACACTAACACAAGTGCGAAAAGTGGTTTTTCCACACTAATACAAGTGCAAAAGTGGTTTCCTGCACCAACACAAGTGCGAAAAGTGGTTTTTCAACACTAACACAGGTGCGAAAAGTGGTTTTTCAACACTAATTCAAGTGCAAAAGTGGTTTCCTGCACCAACACAAGTGCGAAAAGGGGTTTTTCAACACTAACACAAATGCGAAAAGTGGTTTTCAACACTATCACAATTGCAAAAAGTGTTTTTTCCACACTAATAAAAGTGCAAAAGTGGTTTCCTGCACCAACACAAGTGCGAAAAGTGGTTTTTCAACACTAACACAAGTGCGAAAAGTGGTTTTTCAACACTAACACAAGTGCGAAAAGTGGTTTTTCAACACTAACACAAGTGCGAAAAGTGGTTTTTCCACACTAATACAAGTGCAAAAGTGGTTTCCTGCACCAACACAAGTGCGAAAAGTGGTTTTTCAACACTAACACAAGTGCGAAAAGTGGTTTTTCAACACTATCACAAGTGCAAAAAGTGTTTTTTCCACACTAATACAAGTGCAAAAGTGGTTTCCTGCACCAACACAAGTGCGAAAAGTGGTTTTTCAACACTAACACAAGTGCGAAAAGTGGTTTTTCAACACTATCACAAGTGCAAAAAGTGTTTTTTCCACACTAATACAAGTGCAAAAGTGGTTTCCTGCACCAACACAAGTGCGAAAAGTGGTTTTTCAACACTAACGCAAGTGCGAAAAGTGGTTTTTCGACACTAACACAAGTGCGAAAAGTGTTTTCTCCACACTAATACAAGTGCAAAAGTGGTTTCCTGCACCAACACAAGTGCGAAAAGTGGTTTTTCAACACTAACACAAGTGCGAAAAGTGGTTTTTCAACACTAACACAAGTGCGAAAAGTGGTTTTTCAACACTAACACAAGTGCGAAAAGTGGTTTTTCAACACTAACACAAGTGCAAAAAGTGGTTTTTCCACACTAATACAAGTGCAAAAGTGGTTTCCTGCACCAACACAAGTGCGAAAAGTGGTTTTTCAACACTAACACAAGTGCGAAAAGTGGTTTTTCAACACTATCACAAGTGCAAAAAGTGTTTTTTCCACACTAATACAAGTGCAAAAGTGGTTTCCTGCACCAACACAAGTGCGGAAAGTGGTTTTTCAACACTCACACAAGTGCGAAAAGTGGTTTCTTGCACCAACACAAGTGCGAAAAGTGGTTTTTCAACACTAACACAAGTGCGAAAAGTGGTTTTTCAACATTAACACAAGTGCGAAAAGTGGTTTTTCAACAATAACACAAGTGCGAAAAGTGGTTTTTCCACACTAATACAAGTGCAAAAGTGGTTTCCTGCACCAACACAAGTGCGAAAAGTGGTTTTTCAACACTAACACAAGTGCGAAAAGTGGTTTTTCAACACTATCACAAGTGCAAAAAGTGTTTTTTCCACACTAATACAAGTGCAAAAGTGGTTTCCTGCACCAACACAAGTGCGAAAAGTGGTTTTTAAACACTAACACAAGTGCGAAAAGTGGTTTTTCCACACTAATACAAGTGCAAAAGTGGTTTCCTGCACCAACACAAGTGCGAAAAGTGGTTTTTCAACACTAACACAAGTGAGAAAAATGGTTTTTCAACACTAACACAAGTGCGAAAAGTGGTTTTTCAACACTATCACAAGTTCAAAAAGTATTTTTTCCACACTAATACAAGTGCAAAAGTGGTTTCCTGCACCAACACAAGTGCGGAAAGTGGTTTTTCAACACTCACACAAGTGCGAAAAGTGGTTTCTTGCACCAACACAAGTGCGAAAAGTGGTTTTTAAACACTAACACAAGTGCGAAAAGTGGTTTTTCAACACTAACACAAGTGCGAAAAGTGGTTTTTCCACACTAATACAAGTGCAAAAGTGGTTTCCTGCACCAACACAAGTGCGAAAAGTGGTTTTTCACCACTAACACAAGTGCGAAAAATGGTTTTTCAACACTAACACAAGTGCGAAAAGTGGTTTTTCAACACTATCACAAGTGCAAAAAGTGTTTTTTCCACACTAATACAAGTGCAAAAGTGGTTTCCTGCACCAACACAAGTGCGAAAAGTGGTTTTTCAACATTAACACAAGTGCGAAAAGTGTTTTTCCACACTAATACAAGTGCAAAAGTGGTTTCCTGCACCAACACAAGTGCGAAAAGTGGTTTTTCAACACTAACACAAGTGCTAAAAGTGGTTTTTCAACACTAACACAAGTGCAAAAAGTGGTTTTTCAACACTAACACAAGTGCGAAAAGTGGTTTCTTGCACCAACACAAGTGCGAAAAGTGGTTGTTCCACACTAATACAAGTGCAAAAGTGGTTTCTTGCACCAACACAAGTGCGAAAACTGGTTTTTCAACACTAAGACAAGTGCGAAAACTGGTTTTTCAACACTAACACAAGTGCGAAAAGTGGTTTTTCAACACTAACATAAGTGCGAAAAGTGGTTTTTCCACACTAATACAAGTGCAAAAGTGGTTTCCTGCACCAACACAAGTGCGAAAAGTGGTTTTTCAACACTAACACAAGTGCGAAAAGTGGTTTTTCAACACTATCACAAGTGCAAAAAGTGTTTTTTCCACACTAATACAAGTGCAAAAGTGGTTTCCTGCACCAACACAAGTGCGAAAAGTGGTTTTTCAACACTAACGCAAGTGCGAAAAGTGGTTTTTCAACACTAACACAAGCGCGAAAAGTGTTTTCTCCACACTAATACAAGTGCAAAAGTGGTTTCCTGCACCAACACAAGTGCGAAAAGTGGTTTTTCAACACTAACACAAGTGCGAAAAGTGGTTTTTCAACACTAACACAAGTGCGAAAAGTGGTTTTTCAACACTAACACAAGTGCGAAAAGTGGTTTTTCAACACTAACACAAGTGCAAAAAGTGGTTTTTCCACACTAATACAAGTGCAAAAGTGGTTTCCTGCACCAACACAAGTGCGAAAAGTGGTTTTTCAACACTAACACAAGTGCGAAAAGTGGTTTTTCAACACTATCACAAGTGCAAAAAGTGTTTTTTCCACACTAATACAAGTGCAAAAGTGGTTTCCTGCACCAACACAAGTGCGGAAAGTGGTTTTTCAACACTCACACAAGTGCGAAAAGTGGTTTCTTGCACCAACACAAGTGCGAAAAGTGGTTTTTCAACACTAACACAAGTGCGAAAAGTGGTTTTTCAACATTAACACAAGTGCGAAAAGTGGTTTTTCAACAATAACACAAGTGCGAAAAGTGGTTTTTTCCACACTAATACAAGTGCAAAAGTGGTTTCCTGCACCAACACAAGTGCGAAAAGTGGTTTTTCAACACTAACACAAGTGCGAAAAGTGGTTTTTCAACACTATCACAAGTGCAAAAAGTGTTTTTTCCACACTAATACAAGTGCAAAAGTGGTTTCCTGCACCAACACAAGTGCGAAAAGTGGTTTTTAAACACTAACACAAGTGCGAAAAGTGGTTTTTCCACACTAATACAAGTGTAAAAGTGGTTTCCTGCACCAACACAAGTGCGAAAAGTGGTTTTTCAACACTAACACAAGTGCGAAAAGTGGTTTCCTGCACCAACACAAGTGCGAAAAGTGGTTTTTAAACACTAACACAAGTGCGAAAAGTGGTTTTTCAACACTAACACAAGTGCGAAAAGTGGTTTTTCCACACTAATACAAGTGCAAAAGTGGTTTCCTGCACCAACACAAGTGCGAAAAGTGGTTTTTCACCACTAACACAAGTGCGAAAAATGGTTTTTCAACACTAACACAAGTGCGAAAAGTGGTTTTTCAACACTATCACAAGTGCAAAAAGTGTTTTTTCCACACTAATACAAGTGCAAAAGTGGTTTCCTGCACCAACACAAGTGCGAAAAGTGGTTTTTCAACATTAACACAAGTGCGAAAAGTGTTTTTCCCACACTAATACAAGTGCAAAAGTGGTTTCCTGCACCAACACAAGTGCGAAAAGTGGTTTTTCAACACTAACACAAGTGCGAAAAGTGGTTTTTCAACACTAACACAAGTGCAAAAAGTGGTTTTTCAACACTAACACAAGTGCGAAAAGTGGTTTCTTGCACCAACACAAGTGCGAAAAGTGGTTGTTCCACACTAATACAAGTGCAAAAGTGGTTTCTTGCACCAACACAAGTGCGAAAACTGGTTTTTCAACACCAACACAAGTGCGAAAAGTGGTTTTTCAACACTAACACAAGTGCGAAAAGTGGTTTTTCAACACTAACACAAGTGCAAAAAGTGGTTTTTCAACACTAACACAAGTGCGAAAAGTGGTTTCTTGCACCAACACAAGTGCGAAAAGTGGTTGTTCCACACTAATACAAGTGCAAAAGTGGTTTCTTGCACCAACACAAGTGCGAAAACTGGTTTTTCAACACTAAGACAAGTGCGAAAACTGGTTTTTCAACACTAACACAAGTGCGAAAAGTGGTTTTTCCACACTAATACAAGTGCAAAAGTGGTTTCCTGCACCAACACAAGTGCGAAAAGTGGTTTTTCAACACTAACACAAGTGCGAAAAGTGGTTTTTCAACACTAATTCAAGTGCAAAAGTGGTTTCCTGCACCAACACAAGTGCGAAAAGGGGTTTTTCAACACTAACACAAATGCGAAAAGTGGTTTTCAACACTATCACAATTGCAAAAAGTGTTTTTTCCACACTAATAAAAGTGCAAAAGTGGTTTCCTGCACCAACACAAGTGCGAAAAGTGGTTTTTCAACACTAACACAAGTGCGAAAAGTGGTTTTTCAACACTAACACAAGTGCGAAAAGTGGTTTTTCAACACTAACACAAGTGCGAAAAGTGGTTTTTCCACACTAATACAAGTGCAAAAGTGGTTTCCTGCACCAACACAAGTGCGAAAAGTGGTTTTTCAACACTAACACAAGTGCGAAAAGTGGTTTTTCAACACTATCACAAGTGCAAAAAGTGTTTTTTCCACACTAATACAAGTGCAAAAGTGGTTTCCTGCACCAACACAAGTGCGAAAAGTGGTTTTTCAACACTAACACAAGTGCGAAAAGTGGTTTTTCAACACTATCACAAGTGCAAAAAGTGTTTTTTCCACACTAATACAAGTGCAAAAGTGGTTTCCTGCACCAACACAAGTGCGAAAAGTGGTTTTTCAACACTAACGCAAGTGCGAAAAGTGTTTTCTCCACACTAATACAAGTGCAAAAGTGGTTTCCTGCACCAACACAAGTGCGAAAAGTGGTTTTTCAACACTAACACAAGTGCGAAAAGTGGTTTTTCAACACTAACACAAGTGCGAAAAGTGGTTTTTCAACACTAACACAAGTGCGAAAAGTGGTTTTTCAACACTAACACAAGTGCAAAAAGTGGTTTTTCCACACTAATACAAGTGCAAAAGTGGTTTCCTGCACCAACACAAGTGCGAAAAGTGGTTTTTCAACACTAACACAAGTGCGAAAAGTGGTTTTTCAACACTATCACAAGTGCAAAAAGTGTTTTTTCCACACTAATACAAGTGCAAAAGTGGTTTCCTGCACCAACACAAGTGCGGAAAGTGGTTTTTCAACACTCACACAAGTGCGAAAAGTGGTTTCTTGCACCAACACAAGTGCGAAAAGTGGTTTTTCAACACTAACACAAGTGCGAAAAGTGGTTTTTCAACATTAACACAAGTGCGAAAAGTGGTTTTTCAACAATAACACAAGTGCGAAAAGTGGTTTTTCCACACTAATACAAGTGCAAAAGTGGTTTCCTGCACCAACACAAGTGCGAAAAGTGGTTTTTCAACACTAACACAAGTGCGAAAAGTGGTTTTTCAACACTATCACAAGTGCAAAAAGTGTTTTTTCCACACTAATACAAGTGCAAAAGTGGTTTCCTGCACCAACACAAGTGCGAAAAGTGGTTTTTAAACACTAACACAAGTGCGAAAAGTGGTTTTTCCACACTAATACAAGTGCAAAAGTGGTTTCCTGCACCAACACAAGTGCGAAAAGTGGTTTTTCAACACTAACACAAGTGCGAAAAATGGTTTTTCAACACTAACACAAGTGCGAAAAGTGGTTTTTCAACACTATCACAAGTTCAAAAAGTATTTTTTCCACACTAATACAAGTGCAAAAGTGGTTTCCTGCACCAACACAAGTGCGGAAAGTGGTTTTTCAACACTCACACAAGTGCGAAAAGTGGTTTCTTGCACCAACACAAGTGCGAAAAGTGGTTTTTAAACACTAACACAAGTGCGAAAAGTGGTTTTTCAACACTAACACAAGTGCGAAAAGTGGTTTTTCCACACTAATACAAGTGCAAAAGTGGTTTCCTGCACCAACACAAGTGCGAAAAGTGGTTTTTCACCACTAACACAAGTGCGAAAAATGGTTTTTCAACACTAACACAAGTGCGAAAAGTGGTTTTTCAACACTATCACAAGTGCAAAAAGTGTTTTTTCCACACTAATACAAGTGCAAAAGTGGTTTCCTGCACCAACACAAGTGCGAAAAGTGGTTTTTCAACATTAACACAAGTGCGAAAAGTGTTTTTCCACACTAATACAAGTGCAAAAGTGGTTTCCTGCACCAACACAAGTGCGAAAAGTGGTTTTTCAACACTAACACAAGTGCGAAAAGTGGTTTTTCAACACTAACACAAGTGCAAAAAGTGGTTTTTCAACACTAACACAAGTGCGAAAAGTGGTTTCTTGCACCAACACAAGTGCGAAAAGTGGTTGTGCCACACTAATACAAGTGCAAAAGTGGTTTCTTGCACCAACACAAGTGCGAAAACTGGTTTTTCAACACTAAGACAAGTGCGAAAACTGGTTTTTCAACACTAACACAAGTGCGAAAAGTGGTTTTTCAACACTAACATAAGTGCGAAAAGTGGTTTTTCCACACTAATACAAGTGCAAAAGTGGTTTCCTGCACCAACACAAGTGCGAAAAGTGGTTTTTCAACACTAACACAAGTGCGAAAAGTGGTTTTTCAACACTATCACAAGTGCAAAAAGTGTTTTTTCCACACTAATACAAGTGCAAAAGTGGTTTCCTGCACCAACACAAGTGCGGAAAGTGGTTTTTCAACACTCACACAAGTGCGAAAAGTGGTTTCTTGCACCAACACAAGTGCGAAAAGTGGTTTTTCAACACTAACACAAGTGCGAAAAGTGGTTTTTCAACATTAACACAAGTGCGAAAAGTGGTTTTTCAACAATAACACAAGTGCGAAAAGTGGTTTTTCCACACTAATACAAGTGCAAAAGTGGTTTCCTGCACCAACACAAGTGCGAAAAGTGGTTTTTCAACACTAACACAAGTGCGAAAAGTGGTTTTTCAACACTATCACAAGTGCAAAAAGTGTTTTTTCCACACTAATACAAGTGCAAAAGTGGTTTCCTGCACCAACACAAGTGCGAAAAGTGGTTTTTAAACACTAACACAAGTGCGAAAAGTGGTTTTTCCACACTAATACAAGTGCAAAAGTGGTTTCCTGCACCAACACAAGTGCGAAAAGTGGTTTTTCAACACTAACACAAGTGCGAAAAATGGTTTTTCAACACTAACACAAGTGCGAAAAGTGGTTTTTCAACACTATCACAAGTTCAAAAAGTATTTTTTCCACACTAATACAAGTGCAAAAGTGGTTTCCTGCACCAACACAAGTGCGGAAAGTGGTTTTTCAACACTCACACAAGTGCGAAAAGTGGTTTCTTGCACCAACACAAGTGCGAAAAGTGGTTTTTAAACACTAACACAAGTGCGAAAAGTGGTTTTTCAACACTAACACAAGTGCGAAAAGTGGTTTTTCCACACTAATACAAGTGCAAAAGTGGTTTCCTGCACCAACACAAGTGCGAAAAGTGGTTTTTCACCACTAACACAAGTGCGAAAAATGGTTTTTCAACACTAACACAAGTGCGAAAAGTGGTTTTTCAACACTATCACAAGTGCAAAAAGTGTTTTTTCCACACTAATACAAGTGCAAAAGTGGTTTCCTGCACCAACACAAGTGCGAAAAGTGGTTTTTCAACATTAACACAAGTGCGAAAAGTGTTTTTCCACACTAATACAAGTGCAAAAGTGGTTTCCTGCACCAACACAAGTGCGAAAAGTGGTTTTTCAACACTAACACAAGTGCGAAAAGTGGTTTTTCAACACTAACACAAGTGCAAAAAGTGGTTTTTCAACACTAACACAAGTGCGAAAAGTGGTTTCTTGCACCAACACAAGTGCGAAAAGTGGTTGTTCCACACTAATACAAGTGCAAAAGTGGTTTCTTGCACCAACACAAGTGCGAAAACTGGTTTTTCAACACCAACACAAGTGCGAAAAGTGGTTTTTCAACACTAACACAAGTGCGAAAAGTGGTTTTTCAACACTAACACAAGTGCAAAAAGTGGTTTTTCAACACTAACACAAGTGCGAAAAGTGGTTTCTTGCACCAACACAAGTGCGAAAAGTGGTTGTTCCACACTAATACAAGTGCAAAAGTGGTTTCTTGCACCAACACAAGTGCGAAAACTGGTTTTTCAACACTAAGACAAGTGCGAAAACTGGTTTTTCAACACTAACACAAGTGCGAAAAGTGGTTTTTCCACACTAATACAAGTGCAAAAGTGGTTTCCTGCACCAACACAAGTGCGAAAAGTGGTTTTTCAACACTAACACAAGTGCGAAAAGTGGTTTTTCAACACTAATTCAAGTGCAAAAGTGGTTTCCTGCACCAACACAAGTGCGAAAAGGGGTTTTTCAACACTAACACAAATGCGAAAAGTGGTTTTCAACACTATCACAATTGCAAAAAGTGTTTTTTCCACACTAATACAAGTGCAAAAGTGGTTTCCTGCACCAACACAAGTGCGAAAAGTGTTTTTCAACACTAACACAAGTGCGAAAAGTGGTTTTTCAACACTAACACAAGTGCGAAAAGTGGTTTTTCAACACTAACACAAGTGCGAAAAGTGGTTTTTCCACACTAATACAAGTGCAAAAGTGGTTTCCTGCACCAACACAAGTGCGAAAAGTGGTTTTTCAACACTAACACAAGTGCGAAAAGTGGTTTTTCAACACTATCACAAGTGCAAAAAGTGTTTTTTCCACACTAATACAAGTGCAAAAGTGGTTTCCTGCACCAACACAAGTGCGAAAAGTGGTTTTTCAACACTAACACAAGTGCGAAAAGTGGTTTTTCAACACTATCACAAGTGCAAAAAGTGTTTTTTCCACACTAATACAAGTGCAAAAGTGGTTTCCTGCACCAACACAAGTGCGAAAAGTGGTTTTTCAACACTAACGCAAGTGCGAAAAGTGGTTTTTCAACACTAACACAAGTGCGAAAAGTGTTTTCTCCACACTAATACAAGTGCAAAAGTGGTTTCCTGCACCAACACAAGTGCGAAAAGTGGTTTTTCAACACTAACACAAGTGCGAAAAGTGGTTTTTTCAACACTAACACAAGTGCGAAAAGTGGTTTTTCAACACTAACACAAGTGCGAAAAGTGGTTTTTCAACACTAACACAAGTGCAAAAAGTGGTTTTTCCACACTAATACAAGTGCAAAAGTGGTTTCCTGCACCAACACAAGTGCGAAAAGTGGTTTTTCAACACTAACACAAGTGCGAAAAGTGGTTTTTCAACACTATCACAAGTGCAAAAAGTGTTTTTTCCACACTAATACAAGTGCAAAAGTGGTTTCCTGCACCAACACAAGTGCGGAAAGTGGTTTTTCAACACTCACACAAGTGCGAAAAGTGGTTTCTTGCACCAACACAAGTGCGAAAAGTGGTTTTTCAACACTAACACAAGTGCGAAAAGTGGTTTTTCAACATTAACACAAGTGCGAAAAGTGGTTTTTCAACAATAACACAAGTGCGAAAAGTGGTTTTTCCACACTAATACAAGTGCAAAAGTGGTTTGCTGCACCAACACAAGTGCGAAAAGTGGTTTTTCAACACTAACACAAGTGCGAAAAGTGGTTTTTCAACACTATCACAAGTGCAAAAAGTGTTTTTTCCACACTAATACAAGTGCAAAAGTGGTTTCCTGCACCAACACAAGTGCGAAAAGTGGTTTTTAAACACTAACACAAGTGCGAAAAGTGGTTTTTCCACACTAATACAAGTGCAAAAGTGGTTTCCTGCACCAACACAAGTGCGAAAAGTGGTTTTTCAACACTAACACAAGTGCGAAAAATGGTTTTTCAACACTAACACAAGTGCGAAAAGTGGTTTTTCAACACTATCACAAGTTCAAAAAGTATTTTTTCCACACTAATACAAGTGCAAAAGTGGTTTCCTGCACCAACACAAGTGCGGAAAGTGGTTTTTCAACACTCACACAAGTGCGAAAAGTGGTTTCTTGCACCAACACAAGTGCGAAAAGTGGTTTTTAAACACTAACACAAGTGCGAAAAGTGGTTTTTCAACACTAACACAAGTGCGAAAAGTGGTTTTTCCACACTAATACAAGTGCAAAAGTGGTTTCCTGCACCAACACAAGTGCGAAAAGTGGTTTTTCACCACTAACACAAGTGCGAAAAATGGTTTTTCAACACTAACACAAGTGCGAAAAGTGGTTTTTCAACACTATCACAAGTGCAAAAAGTGTTTTTTCCACACTAATACAAGTGCAAAAGTGGTTTCCTGCACCAACACAAGTGCGAAAAGTGGTTTTTCAACATTAACACAAGTGCGAAAAGTGTTTTTCCACACTAATACAAGTGCAAAAGTGGTTTCCTGCACCAACACAAGTGCGAAAAGTGGTTTTTCAACACTAACACAAGTGCGAAAAGTGGTTTTTCAACACTAACACAAGTGCAAAAAGTGGTTTTTCAACACTAACACAAGTGCGAAAAGTGGTTTCTTGCACCAACACAAGTGCGAAAAGTGGTTGTTCCACACTAATACAAGTGCAAAAGTGGTTTCTTGCACCAACACAAGTGCGAAAACTGGTTTTTCAACACCAACACAAGTGCGAAAAGTGGTTTTTCAACACTAACACAAGTGCGAAAAGTGGTTTTTCAACACTAACACAAGTGCAAAAAGTGGTTTTTCAACACTAACACAAGTGCGAAAAGTGGTTTCTTGCACCAACACAAGTGCGAAAAGTGGTTGTTCCACACTAATACAAGTGCAAAAGTGGTTTCTTGCACCAACACAAGTGCGAAAACTGGTTTTTCAACACTAAGACAAGTGCGAAAACTGGTTTTTCAACACTAACACAAGTGCGAAAAGTGGTTTTTCCACACTAATACAAGTGCAAAAGTGGTTTCCTGCACCAACACAAGTGCGAAAAGTGGTTTTTCAACACTAACACAAGTGCGAAAAGTGGTTTTTCAACACTAATTCAAGTGCAAAAGTGGTTTCCTGCACCAACACAAGTGCGAAAAGGGTTTTTTCAACACTAACACAAATGCGAAAAGTGGTTTTCAACACTATCACAATTGCAAAAAGTGTTTTTTCCACACTAATACAAGTGCAAAAGTGGTTTCCTGCACCAACACAAGTGCGAAAAGTGGTTTTTCAACACTAACACAAGTGCGAAAAGTGGTTTTTCAACACTAACACAAGTGCGAAAAGTGGTTTTTCAACACTAACACAAGTGCAAAAAGTGGTTTTTCCACACTAATACAAGTGCAAAAGTGGTTTCCTGCACCAACACAAGTGCGAAAAGTGGTTTTTCAACACTAACACAAGTGCGAAAAGTGGTTTTTCAACACTATCACAAGTGCAAAAAGTGTTTTTTCCACACTAATACAAGTGCAAAAGTGGTTTCCTGCACCAACACAAGTGCGAAAAGTGGTTTTTCAACACTAACACAAGTGCGAAAAGTGGTTTTTCAACACTATCACAAGTGCAAAAAGTGTTTTTTCCACACTAATACAAGTGCAATAGTGGTTTCCTGCACCAACACAAGTGCGAAAGGTGGTTTTTCAACACTAACGCAAGTGCGAAAAGTGGTTTTTCAACACTAACACAAGTGCGAAAAGTGTTTTCTCCACACTAATACAAGTGCAAAAGTGGTTTCCTGCACCAACACAAGTGCGAAAAGTGGTTTTTCAACACTAACACAGGTGCGAAAAGTGGTTTTTCAACACTAACACAAGTGCGAAAAGTGGTTTTTCAACACTAACACAAGTGCGAAAAGTGGTTTTTCAACACTAACACAAGTGCAAAAAGTGGTTTTTCCACACTAATACAAGTGCAAAAGTGGTTTCCTGCACCAACACAAGTGCGAAAAGTGGTTTTTCAACACTAACACAAGTGCGAAAAGTGGTTTTTCAACACTATCACAAGTGCAAAAAGTGTTTTTTCCACACTAATACAAGTGCAAAAGTGGTTTCCTGCACCAACACAAGTGCGGAAAGTGGTTTTTCAACACTCACACAAGTGCGAAAAGTGGTTTCTTGCACCAACACAAGTGCGAAAAGTGGTTTTTCAACACTAACACAAGTGCGAAAAGTGGTTTTTCAACATTAACACAAGTGCGAAAAGTGGTTTTTCAACAATAACACAAGTGCGAAAAGTGGTTTTTCCACACTAATACAAGTGCAAAAGTGGTTTGCTGCACCAACACAAGTGCGAAAAGTGGTTTTTCAACACTAACACAAGTGCGAAAAGTGGTTTTTCAACACTATCACAAGTGCAAAAAGTGTTTTTTCCACACTAATACAAGTGCAAAAGTGGTTTCCTGCACCAACACAAGTGCGAAAAGTGGTTTTTAAACACTAACACAAGTGCGAAAAGTGGTTTTTCCACACTAATACAAGTGCAAAAGTGGTTTCCTGCACCAACACAAGTGCGAAAAGTGGTTTTTCAACACTAACACAAGTGCGAAAAATGGTTTTTCAACACTAACACAAGTGCGAAAAGTGGTTTTTCAACACTATCACAAGTTCAAAAAGTATTTTTTCCACACTAATACAAGTGCAAAAGTGGTTTCCTGCACCAACACAAGTGCGGAAAGTGGTTTTTCAACACTCACACAAGTGCGAAAAGTGGTTTCTTGCACCAACACAAGTGCGAAAAGTGGTTTTTAAACACTAACACAAGTGCGAAAAGTGGTTTTTCAACACTAACACAAGTGCGAAAAGTGGTTTTTCCACACTAATACAAGTGCAAAAGTGGTTTCCTGCACCAACACAAGTGCGAAAAGTGGTTTTTCACCACTAACACAAGTGCGAAAAATGGTTTTTCAACACTAACAAAAGTGCGAAAAGTGGTTTTTCAACACTATCACAAGTGCAAAAAGTGTTTTTTCCACACTAATACAAGTGCAAAAGTGGTTTCCTGCACCAACACAAGTGCGAAAAGTGGTTTTTCAACATTAACACAAGTGCGAAAAGTGTTTTTCCACACTAATACAAGTGCAAAAGTGGTTTCCTGCACCAACACAAGTGCGAAAAGTGGTTTTTCAACACTAACACAAGTGCGAAAAGTGGTTTTTCAACACTAACACAAGTGCAAAAAGTGGTTTTTCAACACTAACACAAGTGCGAAAAGTGGTTTCTTGCACCAACACAAGTGCGAAAAGTAGTTTATCCACACTAATACAAGTGCAAAAGTGGTTTCTTGCACCAACACAAGTGCGAAAACTGGTTTTTCAACACTAAGACAAGTGCGAAAACTGGTTTTTCAACACTAACACAAGTGCGAAAAGTGGTTTTTCAACACTAACATAAGTGCGAAAAGTGGTTTTTCCACACTAATACAAGTGCAAAAGTGGTTTCCTGCACCAACACAAGTGCGAAAAGTGGTTTTTCAACACTAACACAAGTGCGAAAAGTGGTTTTTCAACACTAAAACAAGTGCGAAAAGTGGTTTCCTGCACCAACACAAGTGCGAAAAGTGGTTTTTCAACACTAACACAAGTGCGAAAAGTGTTTTTTCCACACTAATACAAGTGCAAAAGTGGTTTCCTGCACCAACACAAGTGCGGAAAGTGGTTTTTCAACACTCACACAAGTGCGAAAAGTGGTTTCTTGCACCAACACAAGTGCGAAAAGTGGTTTTTAAACACTAAAACAAGTGCGAAAAGTGGTTTTTCCACACTAATACAAGTGCAAAAGTGGTTTCCTGCACCAACACAAGTGCGAAAAGGGGTTTTTCAACACTAAAACAAGTGCGAAAAGTGGTTTTTCAACACTATCACAAGTGCAAAAAGTGTTTTTTCCACACTAATACAAGTGCAAAAGTGGTTTCCTGCACCAACACAAGTGCGGAAAGTGGTGTTTCAACACTAACACAAGTGCGAAAAGTGGTTTTTCAACACTATCACAAGTGCAAAAAGTGTTTTTTCCACACTAATACAAGTGCAAAAGTGGTTTCCTGCACCAACACAAGTGCGAAAAGTGGTTTTTCAACACTAACACAAGTGCGAAAAGTGGTTTTTCAACACTATCACAAGTGCAAAAAGTGTTTTTTCCACACTAATACAAGTGCAAAAGTGGTTTCCTGCACCAACACAAGTGCGGAAAGTGGTTTTTCAACACTCACACAAGTGCGAAAAGTGGTTTCTTGCACCAACACAAGTGAGAAAAGTGGTTTTTAAACACTAACACAAGTACGAAAAGTGGTTTTTCAACACTAACACAAGTGCGAAAAGTGGTTTTTCCACACTAATACAAGTGCAAAAGTGGTTTCCTGCACCAACACAAGTGCGAAAAGTGGTTTTTCACCACTAACACAAGTGCGAAAAATGGTTTTTCAACACTAACACAAGTGCAAAAAGTGGTTTTTCAACACTATCACAAGTGCAAAAAGTGTTTTTTCCACACTAATACAAGTGCAAAAGTGGTTTCCTGCACCAACACAAGTGCGAAAAGTGGTTTTTCAACATTAACACAAGTGCGAAAAGTGTTTTTTCCACACTAATACAAGTGCAAAAGTGGTTTCCTGCACCAACACAAGTGCGAAAAGTGGTTTTTCAACACTAACACAAGTGCGAAAAGTGGTTTTTCAACACTAACACAAGTGCAAAAAGTGGTTTTTCAACACTAACACAAGTGCGAAAAGTGGTTTCTTGCACCAACACAAGTGCGAAAAGTGGTTGTTCCACACTAATACAAGTGCAAAAGTGGTTTCTTGCACCAACACAAGTGCGAAAACTGGTTTTTCAACACTAAGACAAGTGCGAAAACTGGTTTTTCAACACTAACACAAGTGCGAAAAGTGGTTTTTCAACACTAACATAAGTGCGAAAAGTGGTTTTTCCACACTAATACAAGTGCAAAAGTGGTTTCCTGCACCAACACAAGTGCAAAAAGTGGTTTTTCAACACTAACACAAGTGCGAAAAGTGGTTTTTCAACACTAATTCAAGTGCAAAAGTGGTTTCCTGCACCAACACAAGTGCGAAAAGGGGTTTTTCAACACTAACACAAGTGCGAAAAGTGGTTTTTCAACACTATCACAAGTGCAAAAAGTGGTTTTTCAACACTATCACAAGTGCAAAAAGTGTTTTTTCCACACTAATACAAGTGCAAAAGTGGTTTCCTGCACCAACACAAGTGCGGAAAGTGGTGTTTCAACACTCACACAAGTGCGAAAAGTGGTTTCTTGTACCAACACAAGTGCGAAAAGTGTTTTTTCAACACTAACACAAGTGCGAAAAGTGGTTTTTCCACACTAATACAAGTGCAAAAGTGGTTTCCTGCACCAACACAAGTGCGAAAAGTGGTTTTTCAACATTAACACAAGTGCGAAAAGTGGTTTTTCAACACTATCACAAGTGCAAAAAGTGGTTTTTCAACACTAACACAAGTGCGAAAAGTGGTTTTTCCACACTAATACAAGTGCAAAAGTGGTTTCCTGCACCAACACAAGTGCGAAAAGTGGTTTTTCACCACTAACACAAGTGCGAAAAATGGTTTTTCAACACTAACACAAGTGCAAAAAGTGGTTTTTCAACACTATCACAAGTGCAAAAAGTGTTTTTTGCACACTAATACAAGTGCAAAAGTGGTTTCCTGCACCAACACAAGTGCGAAAAGTGGTTTTTCAACATTAACACAAGTGCGAAAAGTGTTTTTTCCACACTAATACAAGTGCAAAAGTGGTTTCCTGCACCAACACAAGTGCGAAAAGTGGTTTTTCAACACTAACACAAGTGCGAAAAGTGGTTTTTCAACACTAACACAAGTGCAAAAAGTGGTTTTTCAACACTAACACAAGTGCGAAAAGTGGTTTCTTGCACCAACACAAGTGCGAAAAGTGGTTGTTCCACACTAATACAAGTGCAAAAGTGGTTTCTTGCACCAACACAAGTGCGAAAACTGGTTTTTCAACACTAAGACAAGTGCGAAAACTGGTTTTTCAACACTAACACAAGTGCGAAAACTGGTTTTTCAACACTAACATAAGTGCGAAAAGTGGTTTTTCCACACTAATACAAGTGCAAAAGTGGTTTCCTGCACCAACACAAGTGCAAAAAGTGGTTTTTCAACACTAACACAAGTGCGAAAAGTGGTTTTTCAACACTAATTCAAGTGCAAAAGTGGTTTCCTGCACCAACACAAGTGCGAAAAGGGGTTTTTCAACACTAACACAAGTGCGAAAAGTGGTTTTTCAACACTATCACAAGTGCAAAAAGTGGTTTTTCAACACTATCACAAGTGCAAAAAGTGTTTTTTCCACACTAATACAAGTGCAAAAGTGGTTTCCTGCACCAACACAAGTGCGGAAAGTGGTGTTTCAACACTCACACAAGTGCGAAAAGTGGTTTCTTGTACCAACACAAGTGCGAAAAGTGGTTTCTTGTACCAACACAAGTGCGAAAAGTGTTTTTTCAACACTAACACAAGTGCGAAAAGTGGTTTTTCCACACTAATACAAGTGCAAAAGTGGTTTCCTGCACCAACACAAGTGCGAAAAGTGGTTTTTCAACACTATCACAAGTGCAAAAAGTGGTTTTTCAACACTAACACAAGTGCGAAAAGTGGTTTTTCCACACTAATACAAGTGCAAAAGTGGTTTCCTGCACCAACACAAGTGCGAAAAGTGGTTTTTAAACACTAAAACAAGTGCGAAAAGTGGTTTTTCAACACTAACACAAGTGCGAAAAGTGGTTTTTCCACACTAATACAAGTGCAAAAGTGGTTTCCTGCACCAACACAAGTGCGAAAAGTGGTTTTTCAACACTAACACAAGTGCGAAAAATGGTTTTTCCACACTAATACAAGTGCAAAAGTGGTTTCCTGCACCAACACAAGTGCGAAAAGTGGTTTTTAAACACTAAAACAAGTGCGAAAAGTGGTTTTTCAACAATAACACAAGTGCGAAAAGTGGTTTTTCCACACTAATACAAGTGCAAAAGTGGTTTCCTGCACCAACACAAGTGCGAAAAGTGGTTTTTCAACACTAACACAAGTGCGAAAAGTGGTTTTTCAACACTATCACAAGTGCAAAAAGTGTTTTTTCCACACTAATACAAGTGCAAAAGTGGTTTCCTGCACCAACACAAGTGCGGAAAGTGGTTTTTCAACACTCACACAAGTGCGAAAAGCAGTTTCTTGCACCAACACAAGTGCGAAAAGTGGTTTTTAAACACTAACACAAGTGCTAAAAGTGGTTTTTCAACACTAACACAAGTGCGAAAAGTGGTTTTTCCACACTACTACAAGTGCAAAAGTGGTTTCCTGCACCAACACAAGTGCGGAAAGTGGTTTTTCAACACTCACACAAGTGCGAAAAGTGGTTTCTTGCACCAACACAAGTGCGAAAAGTGGTTTTTCAACACTAACACAAGTGCGAAAAGTGGTTTTTCAACATTAACACAAGTGCGAAAAGTGGTTTTTCAACAATAACACAAGTGCGAAAAGTGGTTTTTCCACACTAATACAAGTGCAAAAGTGGTTTGCTGCACCAACACAAGTGCGAAAAGTGGTTTTTCAACACTAACACAAGTGCGAAAAGTGGTTTTTCAACACTATCACAAGTGCAAAAAGTGTTTTTTCCACACTAATACAAGTGCAAAAGTGGTTTCCTGCACCAACACAAGTGCGAAAAGTGGTTTTTAAACACTAACACAAGTGCGAAAAGTGGTTTTTCCACACTAATACAAGTGCAAAAGTGGTTTCCTGCACCAACACAAGTGCGAAAAGTGGTTTTTCAACACTAACACAAGTGCGAAAAATGGTTTTTCAACACTAACACAAGTGCGAAAAGTGGTTTTTCAACACTATCACAAGTTCAAAAAGTATTTTTTCCACACTAATACAAGTGCAAAAGTGGTTTCCTGCACCAACACAAGTGCGGAAAGTGGTTTTTCAACACTCACACAAGTGCGAAAAGTGGTTTCTTGCACCAACACAAGTGCGAAAAGTGGTTTTTAAACACTAACACAAGTGCGAAAAGTGGTTTTTCAACACTAACACAAGTGCGAAAAGTGGTTTTTCCACACTAATACAAGTGCAAAAGTGGTTTCCTGCACCAACACAAGTGCGAAAAGTGGTTTTTCACCACTAACACAAGTGCGAAAAATGGTTTTTCAACACTAACAAAAGTGCGAAAAGTGGTTTTTCAACACTATCACAAGTGCAAAAAGTGTTTTTTCCACACTAATACAAGTGCAAAAGTGGTTTCCTGCACCAACACAAGTGCGAAAAGTGGTTTTTCAACATTAACACAAGTGCGAAAAGTGTTTTTCCACACTAATACAAGTGCAAAAGTGGTTTCCTGCACCAACACAAGTGCGAAAAGTGGTTTTTCAACACTAACACAAGTGCGAAAAGTGGTTTTTCAACACTAACACAAGTGCAAAAAGTGGTTTTTCAACACTAACACAAGTGCGAAAAGTGGTTTCTTGCACCAACACAAGTGCGAAAAGTAGTTTATCCACACTAATACAAGTGCAAAAGTGGTTTCTTGCACCAACACAAGTGCGAAAACTGGTTTTTCAACACTAAGACAAGTGCGAAAACTGGTTTTTCAACACTAACACAAGTGCGAAAAGTGGTTTTTCAACACTAACATAAGTGCGAAAAGTGGTTTTTCCACACTAATACAAGTGCAAAAGTGGTTTCCTGCACCAACACAAGTGCGAAAAGTGGTTTTTCAACACTAACACAAGTGCGAAAAGTGGTTTTTCAACACTAAAACAAGTGCGAAAAGTGGTTTCCTGCACCAACACAAGTGCGAAAAGTGGTTTTTCAACACTAACACAAGTGCGAAAAGTGTTTTTTCCACACTAATACAAGTGCAAAAGTGGTTTCCTGCACCAACACAAGTGCGGAAAGTGGTTTTTCAACACTCACACAAGTGCGAAAAGTGGTTTCTTGCACCAACACAAGTGCGAAAAGTGGTTTTTAAACACTAAAACAAGTGCGAAAAGTGGTTTTTCCACACTAATACAAGTGCAAAAGTGGTTTCCTGCACCAACACAAGTGCGAAAAGGGGTTTTTCAACACTAAAACAAGTGCGAAAAGTGGTTTTTCAACACTATCACAAGTGCAAAAAGTGTTTTTTCCACACTAATACAAGTGCAAAAGTGGTTTCCTGCACCAACACAAGTGCGGAAAGTGGTGTTTCAACACTAACACAAGTGCGAAAAGTGGTTTTTCAACACTATCACAAGTGCAAAAAGTGTTTTTTCCACACTAATACAAGTGCAAAAGTGGTTTCCTGCACCAACACAAGTGCGAAAAGTGGTTTTTCAACACTAACACAAGTGCGAAAAGTGGTTTTTCAACACTATCACAAGTGCAAAAAGTGTTTTTTCCACACTAATACAAGTGCAAAAGTGGTTTCCTGCACCAACACAAGTGCGGAAAGTGGTTTTTCAACACTCACACAAGTGCGAAAAGTGGTTTCTTGCACCAACACAAGTGAGAAAAGTGGTTTTTAAACACTAACACAAGTACGAAAAGTGGTTTTTCAACACTAACACAAGTGCGAAAAGTGGTTTTTCCACACTAATACAAGTGCAAAAGTGGTTTCCTGCACCAACACAAGTGCGAAAAGTGGTTTTTCACCACTAACACAAGTGCGAAAAATGGTTTTTCAACACTAACACAAGTGCAAAAAGTGGTTTTTCAACACTATCACAAGTGCAAAAAGTGTTTTTTCCACACTAATACAAGTGCAAAAGTGGTTTCCTGCACCAACACAAGTGCGAAAAGTGGTTTTTCAACATTAACACAAGTGCGAAAAGTGTTTTTTCCACACTAATACAAGTGCAAAAGTGGTTTCCTGCACCAACACAAGTGCGAAAAGTGGTTTTTCAACACTAACACAAGTGCGAAAAGTGGTTTTTCAACACTAACACAAGTGCAAAAAGTGGTTTTTCAACACTAACACAAGTGCGAAAAGTGGTTTCTTGCACCAACACAAGTGCGAAAAGTGGTTGTTCCACACTAATACAAGTGCAAAAGTGGTTTCTTGCACCAACACAAGTGCGAAAACTGGTTTTTCAACACTAAGACAAGTGCGAAAACTGGTTTTTCAACACTAACACAAGTGCGAAAAGTGGTTTTTCAACACTAACATAAGTGCGAAAAGTGGTTTTTCCACACTAATACAAGTGCAAAAGTGGTTTCCTGCACCAACACAAGTGCAAAAAGTGGTTTTTCAACACTAACACAAGTGCGAAAAGTGGTTTTTCAACACTAATTCAAGTGCAAAAGTGGTTTCCTGCACCAACACAAGTGCGAAAAGGGGTTTTTCAACACTAACACAAGTGCGAAAAGTGGTTTTTCAACACTATCACAAGTGCAAAAAGTGGTTTTTCAACACTATCACAAGTGCAAAAAGTGTTTTTTCCACACTAATACAAGTGCAAAAGTGGTTTCCTGCACCAACACAAGTGCGGAAAGTGGTGTTTCAACACTCACACAAGTGCGAAAAGTGGTTTCTTGTACCAACACAAGTGCGAAAAGTGTTTTTTCAACACTAACACAAGTGCGAAAAGTGGTTTTTCCACACTAATACAAGTGCAAAAGTGGTTTCCTGCACCAACACAAGTGCGAAAAGTGGTTTTTCAACATTAACACAAGTGCGAAAAGTGGTTTTTCAACACTATCACAAGTGCAAAAAGTGGTTTTTCAACACTAACACAAGTGCGAAAAGTGGTTTTTCCACACTAATACAAGTGCAAAAGTGGTTTCCTGCACCAACACAAGTGCGAAAAGTGGTTTTTCACCACTAACACAAGTGCGAAAAATGGTTTTTCAACACTAACACAAGTGCAAAAAGTGGTTTTTCAACACTATCACAAGTGCAAAAAGTGTTTTTTGCACACTAATACAAGTGCAAAAGTGGTTTCCTGCACCAACACAAGTGCGAAAAGTGGTTTTTCAACATTAACACAAGTGCGAAAAGTGTTTTTTCCACACTAATACAAGTGCAAAAGTGGTTTCCTGCACCAACACAAGTGCGAAAAGTGGTTTTTCAACACTAACACAAGTGCGAAAAGTGGTTTTTCAACACTAACACAAGTGCAAAAAGTGGTTTTTCAACACTAACACAAGTGCGAAAAGTGGTTTCTTGCACCAACACAAGTGCGAAAAGTGGTTGTTCCACACTAATACAAGTGCAAAAGTGGTTTCTTGCACCAACACAAGTGCGAAAACTGGTTTTTCAACACTAAGACAAGTGCGAAAACTGGTTTTTCAACACTAACACAAGTGCGAAAACTGGTTTTTCAACACTAACATAAGTGCGAAAAGTGGTTTTTCCACACTAATACAAGTGCAAAAGTGGTTTCCTGCACCAACACAAGTGCAAAAAGTGGTTTTTCAACACTAACACAAGTGCGAAAAGTGGTTTTTCAACACTAATTCAAGTGCAAAAGTGGTTTCCTGCACCAACACAAGTGCGAAAAGGGGTTTTTCAACACTAACACAAGTGCGAAAAGTGGTTTTTCAACACTATCACAAGTGCAAAAAGTGGTTTTTCAACACTATCACAAGTGCAAAAAGTGTTTTTTCCACACTAATACAAGTGCAAAAGTGGTTTCCTGCACCAACACAAGTGCGGAAAGTGGTGTTTCAACACTCACACAAGTGCGAAAAGTGGTTTCTTGTACCAACACAAGTGCGAAAAGTGGTTTCTTGTACCAACACAAGTGCGAAAAGTGTTTTTTCAACACTAACACAAGTGCGAAAAGTGGTTTTTCCACACTAATACAAGTGCAAAAGTGGTTTCCTGCACCAACACAAGTGCGAAAAGTGGTTTTTCAACACTATCACAAGTGCAAAAAGTGGTTTTTCAACACTAACACAAGTGCGAAAAGTGGTTTTTCCACACTAATACAAGTGCAAAAGTGGTTTCCTGCACCAACACAAGTGCGAAAAGTGGTTTTTAAACACTAAAACAAGTGCGAAAAGTGGTTTTTCAACACTAACACAAGTGCGAAAAGTGGTTTTTCCACACTAATACAAGTGCAAAAGTGGTTTCCTGCACCAACACAAGTGCGAAAAGTGGTTTTTCAACACTAACACAAGTGCGAAAAATGGTTTTTCCACACTAATACAAGTGCAAAAGTGGTTTCCTGCACCAACACAAGTGCGAAAAGTGGTTTTTAAACACTAAAACAAGTGCGAAAAGTGGTTTTTCAACAATAACACAAGTGCGAAAAGTGGTTTTTCCACACTAATACAAGTGCAAAAGTGGTTTCCTGCACCAACACAAGTGCGAAAAGTGGTTTTTCAACACTAACACAAGTGCGAAAAGTGGTTTTTCAACACTATCACAAGTGCAAAAAGTGTTTTTTCCACACTAATACAAGTGCAAAAGTGGTTTCCTGCACCAACACAAGTGCGGAAAGTGGTTTTTCAACACTCACACAAGTGCGAAAAGCAGTTTCTTGCACCAACACAAGTGCGAAAAGTGGTTTTTAAACACTAACACAAGTGCTAAAAGTGGTTTTTCAACACTAACACAAGTGCGAAAAGTGGTTTTTCCACACTACTACAAGTGCAAAAGTGGTTTCCTGCACCAACACAAGTGCGAAAAGTGGGTTTTCACCACTAACACAAGTGCGAAAAATGGTTTTTCAACACTAACACAAGTGCGAAAAGTGGTTTTTCAACACTATCACAAGTGCAAAAAGTGTTTTTTCCACACTAATACAAGTGCAAAAGTGGTTTCCTGCACCAACACAAGTGCGAAAAGTGGTTTTTCAACATTAACACAAGTGCGAAAAGTGTTTTTTCCACACTAATACAAGTGCAAAAGTGGTTTCCTGCACCAACACAAGTGCGAAAAGTGGTTTTTCAACACTAACACAAGTGCAAAAAGTGGTTTTTCAACATTAACACAAGTGCGAAAAGTGGTTTTTCAACACTAACACAAGTGCGAAAAGTGGTTTCTTGCACCAACACAAGTGCGAAAAGTGGTTTTTCAACACTAACACAAGTGCGAAAAGTGGTTTTTCAACATTAACACAAGTGCGATAAGTGGTTTTTCAACACTAACACAAGTGCGAAAAGTGGTTGTTCCACACTAATACAAGTGCAAAAGTGGTTTCTTGCACCAACACAAGTGCGAAAACTGGTTTTTCAACACTAACACAAGTGCGAAAACTGGTTTTTCAACACTAACACAAGTGCGAAAAGTGGTTTTTCCACACTAATACAAGTGCAAAAGTGGTTTCCTGCACCAACACAAGTGCGAAAAGTGGTTTTTCAACACTAACACAAGTGCGAAAAGTGGTTTTTCAACACTAATTCAAGTGCAAAAGTGGTTTCCTGCACCAACACAAGTGCGAAAAGGGGTTTTTCAACACTAACACAAATGCGAAAAGTGGTTTTCAACACTATCACAATTGCAAAAAGTGTTTTTTCCACACTAATACAAGTGCAAAAGTGGTTTCCTGCACCAACACAAGTGCGAAAAGTGGTTTTTCAACACTAACACAAGTGCGAAAAGTGGTTTTTCAACACTAACACAAGTGCGAAAAGTGGTTTTTCAACACTAACACAAGTGCGAAAAGTGGTTTTTCCACACTAATACAAGTGCAAAAGTGGTTTCCTGCACCAACACAAGTGCGAAAAGTGGTTTTTCAACACTAACACAAGTGCGAAAAGTGGTTTTTCAACACTATCACAAGTGCAAAAAGTGTTTTTTCCACACTAATACAAGTGCAAAAGTGGTTTCCTGCACCAACACAAGTGCGAAAAGTGGTTTTTCAACACTAACACAAGTGCGAAAAGTGGTTTTTCAACACTATCACAAGTGCAAAAAGTGTTTTTTCCACACTAATACAAGTGCAAAAGTGGTTTCCTGCACCAACACAAGTGCGAAAAGTGGTTTTTCAACACTAACGCAAGTGCGAAAAGTGGTTTTTCAACACTAACACAAGTGCGAAAAGTGTTTTCTCCACACTAATACAAGTGCAAAAGTGGTTTCCTGCACCAACACAAGTGCGAAAAGTGGTTTTTCAACACTAACACAAGTGCGAAAAGTGGTTTTTCAACACTAACACAAGTGCGAAAAGTGGTTTTTCAACACTAACACAAGTGCGAAAAGTGGTTTTTCAACACTAACACAAGTGCAAAAAGTGGTTTTTCCACACTAATACAAGTGCAAAAGTGGTTTCCTGCACCAACACAAGTGCGAAAAGTGGTTTTTCAACACTAACACAAGTGCGAAAAGTGGTTTTTCAACACTATCACAAGTGCAAAAAGTGTTTTTTCCACACTAATACAAGTGCAAAAGTGGTTTCCTGCACCAACACAAGTGCGGAAAGTGGTTTTTCAACACTCACACAAGTGCGAAAAGTGGTTTCTTGCACCAACACAAGTGCGAAAAGTGGTTTTTCAACACTAACACAAGTGCGAAAAGTGGTTTTTCAACATTAACACAAGTGCGAAAAGTGGTTTTTCAACAATAACACAAGTGCGAAAAGTGGTTTTTCCACACTAATACAAGTGCAAAAGTGGTTTCCTGCACCAACACAAGTGCGAAAAGTGGTTTTTCAACACTAACACAAGTGCGAAAAGTGGTTTTTCAACACTATCACAAGTGCAAAAAGTGTTTTTTCCACACTAATACAAGTGCAAAAGTGGTTTCCTGCACCAACACAAGTGCGAAAAGTGGTTTTTAAACACTAACACAAGTGCGAAAAGTGGTTTTTCCACACTAATACAAGTGCAAAAGTGGTTTCCTGCACCAACACAAGTGCGAAAAGTGGTTTTTCAACACTAACACAAGTGCGAAAAATGGTTTTTCAACACTAACACAAGTGCGAAAAGTGGTTTTTCAACACTATCACAAGTTCAAAAAGTATTTTTTCCACACTAATACAAGTGCAAAAGTGGTTTCCTGCACCAACACAAGTGCGAAAAGTGGTTTTTCAACACTAACACAAGTGCGAAAAGTGGTTTTTCAACACTATCACAAGTGCAAAAAGTGTTTTTTCCACACTAATACAAGTGCAAAAGTGGTTTCCTGCACCAACACAAGTGCGGAAAGTGGTTTTTCAACACTCACACAAGTGCGAAAAGCAGTTTCTTGCACCAACACAAGTGCGAAAAGTGGTTTTTAAACACTAACACAAGTGCTAAAAGTGGTTTTTCAACACTAACACAAGTGCGAAAAGTGGTTTTTCCACACTACTACAAGTGCAAAAGTGGTTTCCTGCACCAACACAAGTGCGAAAAGTGGGTTTTCACCACTAACACAAGTGCGAAAAATGGTTTTTCAACACTAACACAAGTGCGAAAAGTGGTTTTTCAACACTATCACAAGTGCAAAAAGTGTTTTTTCCACACTAATACAAGTGCAAAAGTGGTTTCCTGCACCAACACAAGTGCGAAAAGTGGTTTTTCAACATTAACACAAGTGCGAAAAGTGTTTTTTCCACACTAATACAAGTGCAAAAGTGGTTTCCTGCACCAACACAAGTGCGAAAAGTGGTTTTTCAACACTAACACAAGTGCAAAAAGTGGTTTTTCAACATTAACACAAGTGCGAAAAGTGGTTTTTCAACACTAACACAAGTGCGAAAAGTGGTTTCTTGCACCAACACAAGTGCGAAAAGTGGTTTTTCAACACTAACACAAGTGCGAAAAGTGGTTTTTCAACATTAACACAAGTGCGATAAGTGGTTTTTCAACACTAACACAAGTGCGAAAAGTGGTTGTTCCACACTAATACAAGTGCAAAAGTGGTTTCCTGCACCAACACAAGTGCGAAAACTGGTTTTTCAACACTAACACAAGTGCGAAAAGTGGTTTTTCAACACTATCACAAGTGCAAAAAGTGTTTTTTCCACACTAATACAAGTGCAAAGTGGTTTCCTGCACCAACACAAGTGCGAAAAGTGGTTTTTCAACACTAACACAAGTGCGAAAAGTGGTTTTTCAACACTATCACAAGTGCAAAAAGTGTTTTTTCCACACTAATACAAGTGCAAAAGTGGTTTCCTGCACCAACACAAGTGCGAAAAGTGGTTTTTCAACACTAACGCAAGTGCGAAAAGTGGTTTTTCAACACTAACACAAGTGCGAAAAGTGTTTTCTCCACACTAATACAAGTGCAAAAGTGGTTTCCTGCACCAACACAAGTGCGAAAAGTGGTTTTTCAACACTAACACAAGTGCGAAAAGTGGTTTTTCATCACTAACACAAGTGCGAAAAGTGGGTTTTCAACACTAACACAAGTGCGAAAAGTGGTTTTTCAACACTAACACAAGTGCAAAAAGTGGTTTTTTCCACACTAATACAAGTGTAAAAGTGGTTTCCTGCACCAACACAAGTGCGAAAAGTGGTTTTTCAACACTAACACAATTGCGAAAAGTGGTTTTTCAACACTATCACAAGTGCAAAAAGTGTTTTTTCCACACTAATACAAGTGCAAAAGTGGTTTCCTGCACCAACACAAGTGCGGAAAGTGGTTTTTCAACACTCACACAAGTGCGAAAAGTGGTTTCTTGCACCAACACAAGTGCGAAAAGTGGTTTTTCAACACTAACACAAGTGCGAAAAGTGGTTTTTCAACATTAACACAAGTGCGAAAAGTGGTTTTTCAACAATAACACAAGTGCGAAAAGTGGTTTTTCCACACTAATACAAGTGCAAAAGTGGTTTCCTGCACCAACACAAGTGCGAAAAGTGGTTTTTCAACACTAACACAAGTGCGAAAAGTGGTTTTTCAACACTATCACAAGTGCAAAAAGTGTTTTTTCCACACTAATACAAGTGCAAAAGTGGTTTCCTGCACCAACACAAGTGCGAAAAGTGGTTTTTAAACACTAACACAAGTGCGAAAAGTGGTTTTTCCACACTAATACAAGTGCAAAAGTGGTTTCCTGCACCAACACAAGTGCGAAAAGTGGTTTTTCAACACTAACACAAGTGCGAAAAATGGTTTTTCAACACTAACACAAGTGCGAAAAGTGGTTTTTCAACACTATCACAAGTTCAAAAAGTATTTTTTCCACACTAATACAAGTGCAAAAGTGGTTTCCTGCACCAACACAAGTGCGGAAAGTGGTTTTTCAACACTCACACAAGTGCGAAAAGTTGTTTCTTGCACTAACACAAGTGCGAAAAGTGGTTTTTAAACACTAACACAAGTGCGAAAAGTGGTTTTTCAACACTAACACAAGTGCGAAAAGTGGTTTTTCCACACTAATACAAGTGCAAAAGTGGTTTCCTGCACCAACACAAGTGCGAAAAGTGGTTTTTCACCACTAACACAAGTGCGAAAAATGGTTTTTCAACACTAACACAAGTGCGAAAAGTGGTTTTTCAACACTATCACAAGTGCAAAAAGTGTTTTTTCCACACTAATACAAGTGCAAAAGTGGTTTCCTGCACCAACACAAGTGCGAAAAGTGGTTTTTCAACATTAACACAAGTGCGAAAAGTGTTTTTCCACACTAATACAAGTGCAAAAGTGGTTTCCTGCACCAACACAAGTGCGAAAAGTGGTTTTTCAACACTAACACAAGTGCGAAAAGTGGTTTTTCAACACTAACACAAGTGCAAAAAGTGGTTTTTCAACACTAACACAAGTGCGAAAAGTGGTTTCTTGCACCAACACAAGTGCGAAAAGTGGTTGTTCCACACTAATACAAGTGCAAATGTGGTTTCTTGCACCAACACAAGTGCGAAAACTGGTTTTTCAACACCAACACAAGTGCGAAAAGTGGTTTTTCAACACTAACACAAGTGCGAAAAGTGGTTTTTCAACACTAACACAAGTGCAAAAAGTGGTTTTTCAACACTAACACAAGTGCGAAAAGTGGTTTCTTGCACCAACACAAGTGCGAAAAGTGGTTGTTCCACACTAATACAAGTGCAAAAGTGGTTTCTTGCACCAACACAAGTGCGAAAACTGGTTTTTCAACACTAAGACAAGTGCGAAAACTGGTTTTTCAACACTAACACAAGTGCGAAAAGTGGTTTTTCCACACTAATACAAGTGCAAAAGTGGTTTCCTGCACCAACACAAGTGCGAAAAGTGGTTTTTCAACACTAACACAAGTGCGAAAAGTGGTTTTTCAACACTAATTCAAGTGCAAAAGTGGTTTCCTGCACCAACACAAGTGCGAAAAGGGGTTTTTCAACACTAACACAAATGCGAAAAGTGGTTTTCAACACTATCACAATTGCAAAAAGTGTTTTTTCCACACTAATACAAGTGCAAAAGTGGTTTCCTGCACCAACACAAGTGCGAAAAGTGGTTTTTCAACACTAACACAAGTGCGAAAAGTGGTTTTTCAACACTAACACAAGTGCGAAAAGTGGTTTTTCAACACTAACACAAGTGCGAAAAGTGGTTTTTCCACACTAATACAAGTGCAAAAGTGGTTTCCTGCACCAACACAAGTGCGAAAAGTGGTTTTTCAACACTAACACAAGTGCGAAAAGTGGTTTTTCAACACTATCACAAGTGCAAAAAGTGTTTTTTCCACACTAATACAAGTGCAAAAGTGGTTTCCTGCACCAACACAAGTGCGAAAAGTGGTTTTTCAACACTAACACAAGTGCGAAAAGTGGTTTTTCAACACTATCACAAGTGCAAAAAGTGTTTTTTCCACACTAATACAAGTGCAAAAGTGGTTTCCTGCACCAACACAAGTGCGAAAAGTGGTTTTTCAACACTAACGCAAGTGCGAAAAGTGGTTTTTCAACACTAACACAAGTGCGAAAAGTGTTTTCTCCACACTAATACAAGTGCAAAAGTGGTTTCCTGCACCAACACAAGTGCGAAAAGTGGTTTTTCAACACTAACACAAGTGCGAAAAGTGGTTTTTCAACACTAACACAAGTGCGAAAAGTGGTTTTTCAACACTAACACAAGTGCGAAAAGTGGTTTTTCAACACTAACACAAGTGCAAAAAGTGGTTTTTCCACACTAATACAAGTGCAAAAGTGGTTTCCTGCACCAACACAAGTGCGAAAAGTGGTTTTTCACCACTAACACAAGTGCGAAAAATGGTTTTTCAACACTAACACAAGTGCGAAAAGTGGTTTTTCAACACTATCACAAGTGCAAAAAGTGTTTTTTCCACACTAATACAAGTGCAAAAGTGGTTTCCTGCACCAACACAAGTGCGAAAAGTGGTTTTTCAACATTAACACAAGTGCGAAAAGTGTTTTTCCACACTAATACAAGTGCAAAAGTGGTTTCCTGCACCAACACAAGTGCGAAAAGTGGTTTTTCAACACTAACACAAGTGCGAAAAGTGGTTTTTCAACACTAACACAAGTGCAAAAAGTGGTTTTTCAACACTAACACAAGTGCGAAAAGTGGTTTCTTGCACCAACACAAGTGCGAAAAGTGGTTGTTCCACACTAATACAAGTGCAAAAGTGGTTTCTTGCACCAACACAAGTGCGAAAACTGGTTTTTCAACACTAAGACAAGTGCGAAAACTGGTTTTTCAACACTAACACAAGTGCGAAAAGTGGTTTTTCAACACTAACATAAGTGCGAAAAGTGGTTTTTCCACACTAATACAAGTGCAAAAGTGGTTTCCTGCACCAACACAAGTGCGAAAAGTGGTTTTTCAACACTAACACAAGTGCGAAAAGTGGTTTTTCAACACTATCACAAGTGCAAAAAGTGTTTTTTCCACACTAATACAAGTGCAAAAGTGGTTTCCTGCACCAACACAAGTGCGGAAAGTGGTTTTTCAACACTCACACAAGTGCGAAAAGTGGTTTCTTGCACCAACACAAGTGCGAAAAGTGGTTTTTCAACACTAACACAAGTGCGAAAAGTGGTTTTTCAACATTAACACAAGTGCGAAAAGTGGTTTTTCAACAATAACACAAGTGCGAAAAGTGGTTTTTCCACACTAATACAAGTGCAAAAGTGGTTTCCTGCACCAACACAAGTGCGAAAAGTGGTTTTTCAACACTAACACAAGTGCGAAAAGTGGTTTTTCAACACTATCACAAGTGCAAAAAGTGTTTTTTCCACACTAATACAAGTGCAAAAGTGGTTTCCTGCACCAACACAAGTGCGAAAAGTGGTTTTTAAACACTAACACAAGTGCGAAAAGTGGTTTTTCCACACTAATACAAGTGCAAAAGTGGTTTCCTGCACCAACACAAGTGCGAAAAGAGGTTTTTCAACACTAACACAAGTGCGAAAAATGGTTTTTCAACACTAACACAAGTGCGAAAAGTGGTTTTTCAACACTATCACAAGTTCAAAAAGTATTTTTTCCACACTAATACAAGTGCAAAAGTGGTTTCCTGCACCAACACAAGTGCGGAAAGTGGTTTTTCAACACTCACACAAGTGCGAAAAGTGGTTTCTTGCACCAACACAAGTGCGAAAAGTGGTTTTTAAACACTAACACAAGTGCGAAAAGTGGTTTTTCGACACTAACACAAGTGCGAAAAGTGGTTTTTCCACACTAATACAAGTGCAAAAGTGGTTTCCTGCACCAACACAAGTGCGAAAAGTGGTTTTTCACCACTAACACAAGTGCGAAAAATGGTTTTTCAACACTAACACAAGTGCGAAAAGTGGTTTTTCAACACTATCACAAGTGCAAAAAGTGTTTTTTCCACACTAATACAAGTGCAAAAGTGGTTTCCTGCACCAACACAAGTGCGAAAAGTGGTTTTTCAACATTAACACAAGTGCGAAAAGTGTTTTTCCACACTAATACAAGTGCAAAAGTGGTTTCCTGCACCAACACAAGTGCGAAAAGTGGTTTTTCAACACTAACACAAGTGCGAAAAGTGGTTTTTCAACACTAACACAAGTGCAAAAAGTGGTTTTTCAACACTAACACAAGTGCGAAAAGTGGTTTCTTGCACCAACACAAGTGCGAAAAGTGGTTGTTCCACACTAATACAAGTGCAAAAGTGGTTTCTTGCACCAACACAAGTGCGAAAACTGGTTTTTCAACACCAACACAAGTGCGAAAAGTGGTTTTTCAACACTAACACAAGTGCGAAAAGTGGTTTTTCAACACTAACACAAGTGCAAAAAGTGGTTTTTCAACACTAACACAAGTGCGAAAAGTGGTTTCTTGCACCAACACAAGTGCGAAAAGTGGTTGTTCCACACTAATACAAGTGCAAAAGTGGTTTCTTGCACCAACACAAGTGCGAAAACTGGTTTTTCAACACTAAGACAAGTGCGAAAACTGGTTTTTCAACACTAACACAAGTGCGAAAAGTGGTTTTTCCACACTAATACAAGTGCAAAAGTGGTTTCCTGCACCAACACAAGTGTGAAAAGTGGTTTTTCAACACTAACACAAGTGCGAAAAGTGGTTTTTCAACACTAATTCAAGTGCAAAAGTGGTTTCCTGCACCAACACAAGTGCGAAAAGGGGTTTTTCAACACTAACACAAATGCGAAAAGTGGTTTTCAACACTATCACAATTGCAAAAAGTGTTTTTTCCACACTAATACAAGTGCAAAAGTGGTTTCCTGCACCAACACAAGTGCGAAAAGTGGTTTTTCAACACTAACACAAGTGCGAAAAGTGGTTTTTCAACACTAACACAAGTGCGAAAAGTGGTTTTTCAACACTAACACAAGTGCGAAAAGTGGTTTTTCCACACTAATACAAGTGCAAAAGTGGTTTCCTGCACCAACACAAGTGCGAAAAGTGGTTTTTCAACACTAACACAAGTGCGAAAAGTGGTTTTTCAACACTATCACAAGTGCAAAAAGTGTTTTTTCCACACTAATACAAGTGCAAAAGTGGTTTCCTGCACCAACACAAGTGCGGAAAGTGGTTTTTCAACACTCACACAAGTGCGAAAAGTGGTTTCTTGCACCAACACAAGTGCGAAAAGTGGTTTTTCAACACTAACACAAGTGCGAAAAGTGGTTTTTCAACATTAACACAAGTGCGAAAAGTGGTTTTTCAACAATAACACAAGTGCGAAAAGTGGTTTTTCCACACTAATACAAGTGCAAAAGTGGTTTCCTGCACCAACACAAGTGCGAAAAGTGGTTTTTCAACACTAACACAAGTGCGAAAAGTGGTTTTTCAACACTATCACAAGTGCAAAAAGTGTTTTTTCCACACTAATACAAGTGCAAAAGTGGTTTCCTGCACCAACACAAGTGCGAAAAGTGGTTTTTAAACACTAACACAAGTGCGAAAAGTGGTTTTTCCACACTAATACAAGTGCAAAAGTGGTTTCCTGCACCAACACAAGTGCGAAAAGTGGTTTTTCAACACTAACACAAGTGCGAAAAATGGTTTTTCAACACTAACACAAGTGCGAAAAGTGGTTTTTCAACACTATCACAAGTTCAAAAAGTATTTTTTCCACACTAATACAAGTGCAAAAGTGGTTTCCTGCACCAACACAAGTGCGGAAAGTGGTTTTTCAACACTCACACAAGTGCGAAAAGTGGTTTCTTGCACTAACACAAGTGCGAAAAGTGGTTTTTAAACACTAACACAAGTGCGAAAAGTGGTTTTTCAACACTAACACAAGTGCGAAAAGTGGTTTTTCCACACTAATACAAGTGCAAAAGTGGTTTCCTGCACCAACACAAGTGCGAAAAGTGGTTTTTCACCACTAACACAAGTGCGAAAAATGGTTTTTCAACACTAACACAAGTGCGAAAAGTGGTTTTTCAACACTATCACAAGTGCAAAAAGTGTTTTTTCCACACTAATACAAGTGCAAAAGTGGTTTCCTGCACCAACACAAGTGCGAAAAGTGGTTTTTCAACATTAACACAAGTGCGAAAAGTGTTTTTCCACACTAATACAAGTGCAAAAGTGGTTTCCTGCACCAACACAAGTGCGAAAAGTGGTTTTTCAACACTAACACAAGTGCGAAAAGTGGTTTTTCAACACTAACACAAGTGCAAAAAGTGGTTTTTCAACACTAACACAAGTGCGAAAAGTGGTTTCTTGCACCAACACAAGTGCGAAAAGTGGTTGTTCCACACTAATACAAGTGCAAATGTGGTTTCTTGCACCAACACAAGTGCGAAAACTGGTTTTTCAACACCAACACAAGTGCGAAAAGTGGTTTTTCAACACTAACACAAGTGCGAAAAGTGGTTTTTCAACACTAACACAAGTGCAAAAAGTGGTTTTTCAACACTAACACAAGTGCGAAAAGTGGTTTCTTGCACCAACACAAGTGCGAAAAGTGGTTGTTCCACACTAATACAAGTGCAAAAGTGGTTTCTTGCACCAACACAAGTGCGAAAACTGGTTTTTCAACACTAAGACAAGTGCGAAAACTGGTTTTTCAACACTAACACAAGTGCGAAAAGTGGTTTTTCCACACTAATACAAGTGCAAAAGTGGTTTCCTGCACCAACACAAGTGCGAAAAGTGGTTTTTCAACACTAACACAAGTGCGAAAAGTGGTTTTTCAACACTAATTCAAGTGCAAAAGTGGTTTCCTGCACCAACACAAGTGCGAAAAGGGGTTTTTCAACACTAACACAAATGCGAAAAGTGGTTTTCAACACTATCACAATTGCAAAAAGTGTTTTTTCCACACTAATACAAGTGCAAAAGTGGTTTCCTGCACCAACACAAGTGCGAAAAGTGGTTTTTCAACACTAACACAAGTGCGAAAAGTGGTTTTTCAACACTAACACAAGTGCGAAAAGTGGTTTTTCAACACTAACACAAGTGCGAAAAGTGGTTTTTCCACACTAATACAAGTGCAAAAGTGGTTTCCTGCACCAACACAAGTGCGAAAAGTGGTTTTTCAACACTAACACAAGTGCGAAAAGTGGTTTTTCAACACTATCACAAGTGCAAAAAGTGTTTTTTCCACACTAATACAAGTGCAAAAGTGGTTTCCTGCACCAACACAAGTGCGAAAAGTGGTTTTTCAACACTAACACAAGTGCGAAAAGTGGTTTTTCAACACTATCACAAGTGCAAAAAGTGTTTTTTCCACACTAATACAAGTGCAAAAGTGGTTTCCTGCACCAACACAAGTGCGAAAAGTGGTTTTTCAACATTAACACAAGTGCGAAAAGTGTTTTTCCACACTAATACAAGTGCAAAAGTGGTTTCCTGCACCAACACAAGTGCGAAAAGTGGTTTTTCAACACTAACACAAGTGCGAAAAGTGGTTTTTCAACACTAACACAAGTGCAAAAAGTGGTTTTTCAACACTAACACAAGTGCGAAAAGTGGTTTCTTGCACCAACACAAGTGCGAAAAGTGGTTGTTCCACACTAATACAAGTGCAAAAGTGGTTTCTTGCACCAACACAAGTGCGAAAACTGGTTTTTCAACACTAAGACAAGTGCGAAAACTGGTTTTTCAACACTAACACAAGTGCGAAAAGTGGTTTTTCAACACTAACATAAGTGCGAAAAGTGGTTTTTCCACACTAATACAAGTGCAAAAGTGGTTTCCTGCACCAACACAAGTGCGAAAAGTGGTTTTTCAACACTAACACAAGTGCGAAAAGTGGTTTTTCAACACTATCACAAGTGCAAAAAGTGTTTTTTCCACACTAATACAAGTGCAAAAGTGGTTTCCTGCACCAACACAAGTGCGGAAAGTGGTTTTTCAACACTCACACAAGTGCGAAAAGTGGTTTCTTGCACCAACACAAGTGCGAAAAGTGGTTTTTCAACACTAACACAAGTGCGAAAAGTGGTTTTTCAACATTAACACAAGTGCGAAAAGTGGTTTTTCAACAATAACACAAGTGCGAAAAGTGGTTTTTCCACACTAATACAAGTGCAAAAGTGGTTTCCTGCACCAACACAAGTGCGAAAAGTGGTTTTTCAACACTAACACAAGTGCGAAAAGTGGTTTTTCAACACTATCACAAGTGCAAAAAGTGTTTTTTCCACACTAATACAAGTGCAAAAGTGGTTTCCTGCACCAACACAAGTGCGAAAAGTGGTTTTTAAACACTAACACAAGTGCGAAAAGTGGTTTTTCCACACTAATACAAGTGCAAAAGTGGTTTCCTGCACCAACACAAGTGCGAAAAGAGGTTTTTCAACACTAACACAAGTGCGAAAAATGGTTTTTCAACACTAACACAAGTGCGAAAAGTGGTTTTTCAACACTATCACAAGTTCAAAAAGTATTTTTTCCACACTAATACAAGTGCAAAAGTGGTTTCCTGCACCAACACAAGTGCGGAAAGTGGTTTTTCAACACTCACACAAGTGCGAAAAGTGGTTTCTTGCACCAACACAAGTGCGAAAAGTGGTTTTTAAACACTAACACAAGTGCGAAAAGTGGTTTTTCGACACTAACACAAGTGCGAAAAGTGGTTTTTCCACACTAATACAAGTGCAAAAGTGGTTTCCTGCACCAACACAAGTGCGAAAAGTGGTTTTTCACCACTAACACAAGTGCGAAAAATGGTTTTTCAACACTAACACAAGTGCGAAAAGTGGTTTTTCAACACTATCACAAGTGCAAAAAGTGTTTTTTCCACACTAATACAAGTGCAAAAGTGGTTTCCTGCACCAACACAAGTGCGAAAAGTGGTTTTTCAACATTAACACAAGTGCGAAAAGTGTTTTTCCACACTAATACAAGTGCAAAAGTGGTTTCCTGCACCAACACAAGTGCGAAAAGTGGTTTTTCAACACTAACACAAGTGCGAAAAGTGGTTTTTCAACACTAACACAAGTGCAAAAAGTGGTTTTTCAACACTAACACAAGTGCGAAAAGTGGTTTCTTGCACCAACACAAGTGCGAAAAGTGGTTGTTCCACACTAATACAAGTGCAAAAGTGGTTTCTTGCACCAACACAAGTGCGAAAACTGGTTTTTCAACACCAACACAAGTGCGAAAAGTGGTTTTTCAACACTAACACAAGTGCGAAAAGTGGTTTTTCAACACTAACACAAGTGCAAAAAGTGGTTTTTCAACACTAACACAAGTGCGAAAAGTGGTTTCTTGCACCAACACAAGTGCGAAAAGTGGTTGTTCCACACTAATACAAGTGCAAAAGTGGTTTCTTGCACCAACACAAGTGCGAAAACTGTTTTTCAACACTAAGACAAGTGCGAAAACTGGTTTTTCAACACTAACACAAGTGCGAAAAGTGGTTTTTCCACACTAATACAAGTGCAAAAGTGGTTTCCTGCACCAACACAAGTGTGAAAAGTGGTTTTTCAACACTAACACAAGTGCGAAAAGTGGTTTTTCAACACTAATTCAAGTGCAAAAGTGGTTTCCTGCACCAACACAAGTGCGAAAAGGGGTTTTTCAACACTAACACAAATGCGAAAAGTGGTTTTCAACACTATCACAATTGCAAAAAGTGTTTTTTCCACACTAATACAAGTGCAAAAGTGGTTTCCTGCACCAACACAAGTGCGAAAAGTGGTTTTTCAACACTAACACAAGTGCGAAAAGTGGTTTTTCAACACTAACACAAGTGCGAAAAGTGGTTTTTCAACACTAACACAAGTGCGAAAAGTGGTTTTTCCACACTAATACAAGTGCAAAAGTGGTTTCCTGCACCAACACAAGTGCGAAAAGTGGTTTTTCAACACTAACACAAGTGCGAAAAGTGGTTTTTCAACACTATCACAAGTGCAAAAAGTGTTTTTTCCACACTAATACAAGTGCAAAAGTGGTTTCCTGCACCAACACAAGTGCGAAAAGTGGTTTTTCAACACTAACAAAAGTGCGAAAAGTGGTTTTTCAACACTAACACAAGTGCGAAAAGTGGTTTCTTGCACCAACACAAGTGCGAAAAGTGGTTTTTCAACACTAACACAAGTGCGAAAAGTGGTTTTTCAACATTAACACAAGTGCGAAAAGTGGTTTTTCAACACTAACACAAGTGCGAAAAGTGGTTTTTCCACACTAATACAAGTGCAAAAGTGGTTTCCTGCACCAACACAAGTGCGAAAAGTGGTTTTTCAACACTAACACAAGTGCGAAAAGTGGTTTTTCAACACTAACACAAATGCGAAAAGTGGTTTTTCAACACTATCACAATTGCAAAAAGTGTTTTTTCCACACTAATACAAGTGCAAAAGTGGTTTCCTGCACCAACACAAGTGCGAAAAGTGGTTTTTCAACACTAACACAAGTGCGAAAAGTGGTTTTTCAACACTAACACAAGTGCGAAAAGTGGTTTTTCAACACTAACACAAGTGCAAAAAGTGGTTTTTCCACACTAATACAAGTGCAAAAGTGGTTTCCTGCACCAACACAAGTGCGGAAAGTGGTTTTTCAACACTCACACAAGTGCGAAAAGTGGTTTCTTGCACCAACACAAGTGCGAAAAGTGGTTTTTAAACACTAACACAAGTGCGAAAAGTGGTTTTTCAACACTAACACAAGTGCGAAAAGTGGTTTTTCCACACTAATACAAGTGCAAAAGTGGTTTCCTGCACCAACACAAGTGCGAAAAGTGGTTTTTCACCACTAACACAAGTGCGAAAAATGGTTTTTCAACACTAACACAAGTGCGAAAAGTGGTTTTTCAACACTATCACAAGTGCAAAAAGTGTTTTTTCCACACTAATACAAGTGCAAAAGTGGTTTCCTGCACCAACACAAGTGCGAAAAGTGGTTTTTCAACATTAACACAAGTGCGAAAAGTGTTTTTTCCACACTAATACAAGTGCAAAAGTGGTTTCCTGCACCAACACAAGTGCGAAAAGTGGTTTTTCAACACTAACACAAGTGCGAAAAGTGGTTTTTCAACACTAACACAAGTGCAAAAAGTGTTTTTTCAACACTAACACAAGTGCGAAAAGTGGTTTCTTGCACCAACACAAGTGCGAAAAGTGGTTTTTCAACACTAACACAAGTGCGAAAAGTGGTTTTTCAACATTAACACAAGTGCGTTAAGTGGTTTTTCAACACTAACACAAGTGCGAAAAGTGGTTGTTCCACACTAATACAAGTGCAAAAGTGGTTTCCTGCACCAACACAAGTGCGGAAAGTGGTTTTTCAACACTCACACAAGTGCGAAAAGTGGTTTCTTGCACCAACACAAGTGCGAAAAGTGGTTTTTAAACACTAACACAAGTGCGAAAAGTGGTTTTTCAACACTAACACAAGTGCGAAAAGTGGTTTTTCCACACTAATACAAGTGCAAAAGTGGTTTCCTGCACCAACACAAGTGCGAAAAGTGGTTTTTCACCACTAACACAAGTGCGAAAAATGGTTTTTCAACACTAACACAAGTGCGAAAAGTGGTTTTTCAACACTATCACAAGTGCAAAAAGTGTTTTTTCCACACTAATACAAGTGCAAAAGTGGTTTCCTGCACCAACACAAGTGCAAAAAGTGTTTTTCAACACTAACACAAGTGCAAAAAGTGTTTTTTCCACACTAATACAAGTGCAAAAGTGGTTTCCTGCACCAACACAAGTGCGAAAAGTGGTTTGTCAACACTAACACAAGTGCGAAAAGTGGTTTTTCAACACTAACACAAGTGCGAAAAGTTGTTTTTCAACACTAACACAAGTGCGAAAAGTGGTTTCTTGCACCAACACAAGTGCGAAAAGTGGTTTTTCAACACTAACACAAGTGCGAAAAGTGGTTTTTCAACATTAACACAAGTGCGATAAGTGGTTTTTCAACACTAACACAAGTGCAAAAAGTGTTTTTTCCACACTAATACAAGTGCAAAAGTGGTTTCCTGCACCAACACAAGTGCGAAAAGTGGTTTTTCAACGCAAACACAAGTGCGAAAAGTGGTTTATCAACACTAACACAAGTGCGAAAAGTGGTTTTTCCACACTAATACAAGTGCAAAAGTGGTTTCCTGCACCAACACAAGTGCGAAAAGTGGTTTTTCAACACTAACACAAGTGCGAAAAGTGGTTTTTCAACACTAACACAAGTGCAAAAAGTGTTTTTTTCCACGCTAATACAAGTGCAAAAGTGGTTTCCTGCACCAACACAAGTGCGAAAAGTGGTTTTTCAACACTAACAAAAGTGCGAAAAGTGGTTTTTCAACACTAACACAAGTGCGAAAAGTGGTTTCTTGCACCAACACAAGTGCGAAAAGTGGTTTTTCAACACTAACACAAGTGCGAAAAGTGGTTTTTCAACATTAACACAAGTGCGAAAAGTGGTTTTTCAACACTAACACAAGTGCGAAAAGTGGTTTTTCCACACTAATACAAGTGCAAAAGTGGTTTCCTGCACCAACACAAGTGCGAAAAGTGGTTTTTCAACACTAACACAAGTGCGAAAAGTGGTTTTTCAACACTAATTCAAGTGCAAAAGTGGTTTCCTGCACCAACACAAGTGCGAAAAGGGGTTTTTCAACACTAACACAAATGCGAAAAGTGGTTTTTCAACACTATCACAATTGCAAAAAGTGTTTTTTCCACACTAATACAAGTGCAAAAGTGGTTTCCTGCACCAACACAAGTGCGAAAAGTGGTTTTTCAACACTAACACAAGTGCGAAAAGTGGTTTTTCAACACTAACACAAGTGCGAAAAGTGGTTTTTCAACACTAACACAAGTGCAAAAAGTGGTTTTTCCACACTAATACAAGTGCAAAAGTGGTTTCCTGCACCAACACAAGTGCGGAAAGTGGTTTTTCAACACTCACACAAGTGCGAAAAGTGGTTTCTTGCACCAACACAAGTGCGAAAAGTGGTTTTTAAACACTAACACAAGTGCGAAAAGTGGTGTTTCAACACTAACACAAGTGCGAAAAGTGGTTTTTCCACACTAATACAAGTGCAAAAGTGGTTTCCTGCACCAACACAAGTGCGAAAAGTGTTTTTCACCACTAACACAAGTGCTAAAAATGGTTTTTCAACACTAACACAAGTGCGAAAAGTGGTTTTTCAACACTATCACAAGTGCAAAAAGTGTTTTTTCCACACTAATACAAGTGCAAAAGTGGTTTCCTGCACCAACACAAGTGCAAAAAGTGGTTTTTCAACATTAACACAAGTGCGAAAAGTGTTTTTTCCACACTAATACAAGTGCAAAAGTGGTTTCCTGCACCAACACAAGTGCGAAAAGTGGTTTTTCAACACTAACACAAGTGCGAAAAGTGGTTTTTCAACACTAACACAAGTGCAAAAAGTGTTTTTTCAACACTAACACAAGTGCGAAAAGTGGTTTCTTGCACCAACACAAGTGCGAAAAGTGGTTTTTCAACACTAACACAAGTGCGAAAAGTGGTTTTTCAACATTAACACAAGTGCGTTAAGTGGTTTTTCAACACTAACACAAGTGCGAAAAGTGGTTGTTCCACACTAATACAAGTGCAAAAGTGGTTTCTTGCACCAACACAAGTGCGAAAACTGGTTTTTCAACACTAAGACAAGTGCGAAAACTGGTTTTTCAACACTAACACAAGTGCGAAAAGTGGTTTTTCAACACTAACATAAATGTGAAAAGTGGTTTTTCAACACTAATACAAGTGCAAAAGTGGTTTCCTGCACCAACACAAGTGCGAAAAGTGGTTTTTCAACACTAACACAAGTGCGAAAAGTGGTTTTTCAACATTAACACAAGTGCGTTAAGTGGTTTTTCAACACTAACACAAGTGCGAAAAGTGGTTGTTCCACACTAATACAAGTGCAAAAGTGGTTTCTTGCACCAACACAAGTGCGAAAACTGGTTTTTCAACACTAAGACAAGTGCGAAAACTGGTTTTTCAACACTAACACAAGTGCGAAAAGTGGTTTTTCAACACTAACATAAGTGCGAAAAGTGGTTTTTCAACACTAATACAAGTGCAAAAGTGGTTTCCTGCACCAACACAAGTGCGAAAAGTGGTTTTTCAACACTAACACAAGTGCGAAAAGTGGTTTTTCAACACTAATTCAAGTGCAAAAGTGGTTTCCTGCACCAACACAAGTGCGAAAGGGGGTTTTTCAACACTAACACAAGTGCGAAAAGTGGTTTTTCAACACTATCACAATTGCAAAAAGTGTTTTTTCCACACTAATACAAGTGAAAAAGTGGTTTCCTGCACCAACACAAGTGCGAAAAGTGGTTTTTCAACACTAACACAAGTGCGAAAAGTGGTTTTTCAACACTAACACAAGTGCGTAAAGTGGTTTTTCCACACTAATACAAGTGCAAAAGTGGTTCCCTGCACCAACACAAGTGCGAAAAGTGGTTTTTCAACACTAACACAAGTGCGAAAAGTGGTTTTTCAACACTATCACAAGTGCAAAAAGTGTTTTTTCCACACTAATACAAGTGCAAAAGTGGTTTCCTGCACCAACACAAGTGCGGAAAGTGGTTTTTCAACACACACAAGTGCGAAAAGTGGTTTCTTGCACCAACACAAGTGCGAAAAGTGGTTTTTCAACACTAACACAAGTGCGAAAAGTGGTTTTTCAACATTAACACAAGTGTGAAAAGTGGTTTTTCAACACTAACACAAGTGCGAAAAATGGTTTTTCCACACTAATACAAGTGCAAAAGTGGTTTCCTGCACCAACACAAGTGCGAAAAGTGGTTTTTCAACACTAACACAAGTGCGAAAAGTGGTTTTTCAACACTATCACAAGTGCAAAAAGTGGTTTTTCAACACTAACACAAGTGCGAAAAGTGGTTTTTCCACACTAATACAAGTGCAAAAGTGGTTTCCTGCACCAACACAAGTGCGAAAAGTGGTTTTTAAACACTAACACAAGTGCGAAAAGTGGTTTTTCAACACTAACACAAGTGCGAAAAGTGGTTTTTCCACACTAATACAAGTGCAAAAGTGGTTTCCTGCACCAACACAAGTGCGAAAAGTGGTTTTTCAACACTAACACAAGTGCGAAAAGTGGTTTTTCAACACTATCACAAGTGCAAAAAGTGTTTTTTCCACACGAATACAAGTGCAAAAGTGGTTTCCTGCACCAACACAAGTGCGGAAAGTAGTTTTTCAACACTCACACAAGTGCGAAAAGTGGTTTCTTGCACCAACACAAGTGCGAAAAGTGGTTTTTAAACACTAACACAAGTGCGAAAAGTGGTTTTTCAACACTAACACAAGTGCGAAAAGTGGTTTTTCCACACTAATACAAGTGCAAAAGTGGTTTCCTGCACCAACACAAGTGCGAAAAGTGGTTTTTCACCACTAACACAAGTGCGAAAAATGGTTTTTCAACACTAACACAAGTGCGAAAAGTGGTTTTTCAACACTATCACAAGTGCAAAAAGTGTTTTTTCCACACTAATACAAGTGCAAAAGTGGTTTCCTGCACCAACACAAGTGCGAAAAGTGGTTTTTCAACGCTAACACAAGTGCGAAAAGTGTTTTTTCCACACTAATACAAGTGCAAAAGTGGTTTCCTGCACCAACACAAGTGCGAAAAGTGTTTTTCAACACTAACACAAGTGCAAAAAGTGTTTTTTCCACACTAATACAAGTGCAAAAGTGGTTTCCTGCACCAACACAAGTGCGAAAAGTGGTTTGTCAACACTAACACAAGTGTGAAAAGTGGTTTTTCAACACTAACACAAGTGCGAAAAGTGGTTTTTCAACACTAACACAAGTGCGAAAAGTGGTTTCTTGCACCAACACAAGTGCGAAAAGTGGTTTTTCAACACTAACACAAGTGCAAAAAGTGGTTTTTCAACATTAACACAAGTGCGATAAGTGGTTTTTCAACACTAACACAAGTGCAAAAAGTGTTTTTTCCACACTAATACAAGTGCAAAAGTGGTTTCCTGCACCAACACAAGTGCGAAAAGTGGTTTTTCAATGCAAACACAAGTGCGAAAAGTGGTTTATCAACACTAACACAAGTGCGAAAAGTGGTTTTTCCACACTAATACAAGTGCAAAAGTGGTTTCCTGCACCAACACAAGTGCGAAAAGTGGTTTTTCAACACTAACACAAGTGCGAAAAGTGGTTTTCAACACTAACACAAGTGCAAAAAGGGTTTTTTCCAAGCTAATACAAGTGCAAAAGTGGTTTCCTGCACCAACACAAGTGCGAAAAGTGGTTTTTCAACACTAACACAAGTGCGAAAAGTGGTTTTTCAACACTAACACAAGTGCGAAAAGTGGTTTTTCAACACTAACACAAGTGCGAAAAGTGGTTTTTCCACACTAATACAAGTGCAAAAGTGGTTTCCTGCACCAACACAAGTGCGAAAAGTGGTTTTTCAACACTAACACAAGTGCGAAAAGTGGTTTTTCAACACTATCACAAGTGCAAAAAGTGTTTTTTCCACACTAATACAAGTGCAAAAGTGGTTTCCTGCACCAACACAAGTGCGAAAAGTGGTTTTTAAACACTAACACAAGTGCGAAAAGTGGTTTTTCAACACTAACACAAGTGCGAAAAGTGGTTTTTCCACACTAATACAAGTGCAAAAGTGGTTTCCTGCACCAACACAAGTGCGGAAAGTGGTTTTTCAACACTAACACAAGTGCAAAACGTGGTTTTTCAACACTAACCCAAGTGCAAAAAGTGGTTTTTCAACACTAACACAAGTGCGAAAAGTGGTTTCTTGCACCAACACAAGTGCGAAAAGTGGTTTTTCAACACTAACACAAGTGCGAAAACTGGTTTTTCAACACTAACACAAGTGCGAAAACTGGTTTTTCAACACTAACACAAGTGCGAAAAGTGGTTTTTCCACACTAATACAAGTGCAAAAGTGGTTTCCTGCACCAACACAAGTGCGAAAAGTGGTTTTTCAACACTAACACAAGTGCGAAAAGTGGTTTTTCAACACTAATTCAAGTGCAAAAGTGGTTTCCTGCACCAACACAAGTGCGAAAAGGGGTTTTTCAACACTAACACAAATGCGAAAAGTGGTTTTTCAACACTATCACAATTGCAAAAAGTGTTTTTTCCACACTAATACAAGTGCAAAAGTGGTTTCCTGCACCAACACAAGTGCGAAAAGTGGTTTTTCAACACTAACACAAGTGCGAAAAGTCGTTTTTCAACACTAACACAAGTGCGAAAAGTGGTTTTTCAACACTAACACAAGTGCAAAAAGTGGTTTTTCCACACTAATACAAGTGCAAAAGTGGTTTCCTGCACCAACACAAGTGCGAAAAGTGGTTTTTCAACATTAACACAAGTGCGAAAAGTGTTTTTTCCACACTAATACAAGTGCAAAAGTGGTTTCCTGCACCAACACAAGTGCGAAAAGTGGTTTTTCAACACTAACACAAGTGCGAAAAGTGGTTTTTCAACACTAACACAAGTGCAAAAAGTGTTTTTTCAACACTAACACAAGTGCGAAAAGTGGTTTCTTGCACCAACACAAGTGCGAAAAGTGGTTTTTCAACACTAACACAAGTGCGAAAAGTGGTTTTTCAACATTAACACAAGTGCGTTAAGTGGTTTTTCAACACTAACACAAGTGCGAAAAGTGGTTGTTCCACACTAATACAAGTGCAAAAGTGGTTTCCTGCACCAACACAAGTGCGGAAAGTGGTTTTTCAACACTCACACAAGTGCGAAAAGTGGTTTCTTGCACCAACACAAGTGCGAAAAGTGGTTTTTAAACACTAACACAAGTGCGAAAAGTGGTTTTTCAACACTAACACAAGTGCGAAAAGTGGTTTTTCCACACTAATACAAGTGCAAAAGTGGTTTCCTGCACCAACACAAGTGCGAAAAGTGGTTTTTCACCACTAACACAAGTGCGAAAAATGGTTTTTCAACACTAACACAAGTGCGAAAAGTGGTTTTTCAACACTATCACAAGTGCAAAAAGTGTTTTTTCCACACTAATACAAGTGCAAAAGTGGTTTCCTGCACCAACACAAGTGCAAAAAGTGTTTTTCAACACTAACACAAGGGCAAAAAGTGTTTTTTCCACACTAATACAAGTGCAAAAGTGGTTTCCTGCACCAACACAAGTGCGAAAAGTGGTTTGTCAACACTAACACAAGTGCGAAAAGTGGTTTTTCAACACTAACACAAGTGCGAAAAGTTGTTTTTCAACACTAACACAAGTGCGAAAAGTGGTTTCTTGCACCAACACAAGTGCGAAAAGTGGTTTTTCAACACTAACACAAGTGCGAAAAGTGGTTTTTCAACATTAACACAAGTGCGATAAGTGGTTTTTCAACACTAACACAAGTGCAAAAAGTGTTTTTTCCACACTAATACAAGTGCAAAAGTGGTTTCCTGCACCAACACAAGTGCGAAAAGTGGTTTTTCAACGCAAACACAAGTGCGAAAAGTGGTTTATCAACACTAACACAAGTGCGAAAAGTGGTTTTTCCACACTAATACAAGTGCAAAAGTGGTTTCCTGCACCAACACAAGTGCGAAAAGTGGTTTTTCAACACTAACACAAGTGCGAAAAGTGGTTTTTCAACACTAACACAAGTGCAAAAAGTGTTTTTTCCACGCTAATACAAGTGCAAAAGTGGTTTCCTGCACCAACACAAGTGCGAAAAGTGGTTTTTCAACACTAACAAAAGTGTGAAAAGTGGTTTTTCAACACTAATACAAGTGCAAAAGTGGTTTCCTGCACCAACACAAGTGCGAAAAGTGGTTTTTCAACACTAACACAAGTGCGAAAAGTGGTTTTTCAACATTAACACAAGTGCGTTAAGTGGTTTTTCAACACTAACACAAGTGCGAAAAGTGGTTGTTCCACACTAATACAAGTGCAAAAGTGGTTTCTTGCACCAACACAAGTGCGAAAACTGGTTTTTCAACACTAAGACAAGTGCGAAAACTGGTTTTTCAACACTAAAACAAGTGCGAAAAGTGGTTTTTCAACACTAACATAAGTGCGAAAAGTGGTTTTTCAACACTAATACAAGTGCAAAAGTGGTTTCCTGCACCAACACAAGTGCGAAAAGTGGTTTTTCAACACTAACACAAGTGCGAAAAGTGGTTTTTCAACACTAATTCAAGTGCAAAAGTGGTTTCCTGCACCAACACAAGTGCGAAAGGGGGTTTTTCAACACTAACACAAGTGCGAAAAGTGGTTTTTCAACACTACCACAATTGCAAAAAGTGTTTTTTCCACACTAATACAAGTGAAAAAGTGGTTTCCTGCACCAACACAAGTGCGAAAAGTGGTTTTTCAACACTAACACAAGTGCGAAAAGTGGTTTTTCAACACTAACACAAGTGCGTAAAGTGGTTTTTCCACACTAATACAAGTGCAAAAGTGGTTCCCTGCACCAACACAAGTGCGAAAAGTGGTTTTTCAACACTAACACAAGTGCGAAAAGTGGTTTTTCAACACTATCACAAGTGCAAAAAGTGTTTTTTCCACACTAATACAAGTGCAAAAGTGGTTTCCTGCACCAACACAAGTGCGGAAAGTGGTTTTTCAACACACACAAGTGCGAAAAGTGGTTTCTTGCACCAACACAAGTGCGAAAAGTGGTTTTTCAACACTAACACAAGTGCGAAAAGTGGTTTTTCAACATTAACACAAGTGTGAAAAGTGGTTTTTCAACACTAACACAAGTGCGAAAAATGGTTTTTCCACACTAATACAAGTGCAAAAGTGGTTTCCTGCACCAACACAAGTGCGAAAAGTGGTTTTTCAACACTAACACAAGTGCGAAAAGTGGTTTTTCAACACTATCAGAAGTGCAAAAAGTGGTTTTTCAACACTAACACAAGTGCGAAAAGTGGTTTTTCCACACTAATACAAGTGCAAAAGTGGTTTCCTGCACCAACACAAGTGCGAAAAGTGGTTTTTAAACACTAACACAAGTGCGAAAAGTGGTTTTTCAACACTAACACAAGTGCGAAAAGTGGTTTTTCCACACTAATACAAGTGCAAAAGTGGTTTCCTGCACCAACACAAGTGCGAAAAGTGGTTTTTCAACACTAACACAAGTGCGAAAAGTGGTTTTTCAACACTATCACAAGTGCAAAAAGTGTTTTTTCCACACGAATACAAGTGCAAAAGTGGTTTCCTGCACCAACACAAGTGCGGAAAGTAGTTTTTCAACACTCACACAAGTGCGAAAAGTGGTTTCTTGCACCAACACAAGTGCGAAAAGTGGTTTTTAAACACTAACACAAGTGCGAAAAGTGGTTTTTCAACACTAACACAAGTGCGAAAAGTGGTTTTTCCACACTAATACAAGTGCAAAAGTGGTTTCCTGCACCAACACAAGTGCGAAAAGTGGTTTTTCACCACTAACACAAGTGCGAAAAATGGTTTTTCAACACTAACACAAGTGCGAAAAGTGGTTTTTCAACACTATCACAAGTGCAAAAAGTGTTTTTTCCACACTAATACAAGTGCAAAAGTGGTTTCCTGCACCAACACAAGTGCGAAAAGTGGTTTTTCAACGCTAACACAAGTGCGAAAAGTGTTTTTTCCACACTAATACAAGTGCAAAAGTGGTTTCCTGCACCAACACAAGTGCGAAAAGTGTTTTTCAACACTAACACAAGTGCAAAAAGTGTTTTTTCCACACTAATACAAGTGCAAAAGTGGTTTCCTGCACCAACACAAGTGCGAAAAGTGGTTTGTCAACACTAACACAAGTGTGAAAAGTGGTTTTTCAACACTAACACAAGTGCGAAAAGTGGTTTTTCAACACTAACACAAGTGCGAAAAGTGGTTTCTTGCACCAACACAAGTGCGAAAAGTGGTTTTTCAACACTAACACAAGTGCGAAAAGTGGTTTTTCAACATTAACACAAGTGCGATAAGTGGTTTTTCAACACTAACACAAGTGCAAAAAGTGTTTTTTCCACACTAATACAAGTGCAAAAGTGGTTTCCTGCACCAACACAAGTGCGAAAAGTGGTTTTTCAATGCAAACACAAGTGCGAAAAGTGGTTTATCAACACTAACACAAGTGCGAAAAGTGGTTTTCCACACTAATACAAGTGCAAAAGTGGTTTCCTGCACCAACACAAGTGCGAAAAGTGGTTTTTCAACACTAACACAAGTGCGAAAAGTGGTTTTCAACACTAACACAAGTGCAAAAAGGGTTTTTTCCAAGCTAATACAAGTGCAAAAGTGGTTTCCTGCACCAACACAAGTGCGAAAAGTGGTTTTTCAACACTAACACAAGTGCGAAAAGTGGTTTTTCAACACTAACACAAGTGCGAAAAGTGGTTTTTCAACACTAACACAAGTGCGAAAAGTGGTTTTTCCACACTAATACAAGTGCAAAAGTGGTTTCCTGCACCAACACAAGTGCGAAAAGTGGTTTTTCAACACTAACACAAGTACGAAAAGTGGTTTTTCAACACTATCACAAGTGCAAAAAGTGTTTTTTCCACACTAATACAAGTGCAAAAGTGGTTTCCTGCACCAACACAAGTGCGAAAAGTGGTTTTTAAACACTAACACAAGTGCGAAAAGTGGTTTTTCAACACTAACACAAGTGCGAAAAGTGGTTTTTCCACACTAATACAAGTGCAAAAGTGGTTTCCTGCACCAACACAAGTGCGGAAAGTGGTTTTTCAACACTAACACAAGTGCAAAACGTGGTTTTTCAACACTAACCCAAGTGCAAAAAGTGGTTTTTCAACACTAACACAAGTGCGAAAAGTGGTTTCTTGCACCAACACAAGTGCGAAAAGTGGTTTTTCAACACTAACACAAGTGCGAAAACTGGTTTTTCAACACTAACACAAGTGCGAAAACTGGTTTTTCAACACTAACACAAGTGCGAAAAGTGGTTTTTCCACACTAATACAAGTGCAAAAGTGGTTTCCTGCACCAACACAAGTGCGAAAAGTGGTTTTTCAACACTAACACAAGTGCGAAAAGTGGTTTTTCAACACTAATTCAAGTGCAAAAGTGGTTTCCTGCACCAACACAAGTGCGAAAAGGGGTTTTTCAACACTAACACAAATGCGAAAAGTGGTTTTTCAACACTATCACAATTGCAAAAAGTGTTTTTTCCACACTAATACAAGTGCAAAAGTGGTTTCCTGCACCAACACAAGTGCGAAAAGTGGTTTTTCAACACTAACACAAGTGCGAAAAGTCGTTTTTCAACACTAACACAAGTGCGAAAAGTGGTTTTTCAACACTAACACAAGTGCAAAAAGTGGTTTTTCCACACTAATACAAGTGCAAAAGTGGTTTCCTGCACCAACACAAGTGCGAAAAGTGGTTTTTCAACATTAACACAAGTGCGAAAAGTGTTTTTTCCACACTAATACAAGTGCAAAAGTGGTTTCCTGCACCAACACAAGTGCGAAAAGTGGTTTTTCAACACTAACACAAGTGCGAAAAGTGGTTTTTCAACACTAACACAAGTGCAAAAAGTGTTTTTTCAACACTAACACAAGTGCGAAAAGTGGTTTCTTGCACCAACACAAGTGCGAAAAGTGGTTTTTCAACACTAACACAAGTGCGAAAAGTGGTTTTTCAACATTAACACAAGTGCGTTAAGTGGTTTTTCAACACTAACACAAGTGCGAAAAGTGGTTGTTCCACACTAATACAAGTGCAAAAGTGGTTTCCTGCACCAACACAAGTGCGGAAAGTGGTTTTTCAACACTCACACAAGTGCGAAAAGTGGTTTCTTGCACCAACACAAGTGCGAAAAGTGGTTTTTAAACACTAACACAAGTGCGAAAAGTGGTTTTTCAACACTAACACAAGTGCGAAAAGTGGTTTTTCCACACTAATACAAGTGCAAAAGTGGTTTCCTGCACCAACACAAGTGCGAAAAGTGGTTTTTCACCACTAACACAAGTGCGAAAAATGGTTTTTCAACACTAACACAAGTGCGAAAAGTGGTTTTTCAACACTATCACAAGTGCAAAAAGTGTTTTTTCCACACTAATACAAGTGCAAAAGTGGTTTCCTGCACCAACACAAGTGCAAAAAGTGTTTTTCAACACTAACACAAGGGCAAAAAGTGTTTTTTCCACACTAATACAAGTGCAAAAGTGGTTTCCTGCACCAACACAAGTGCGAAAAGTGGTTTGTCAACACTAACACAAGTGCGAAAAGTGGTTTTTCAACACTAACACAAGTGCGAAAAGTTGTTTTTCAACACTAACACAAGTGCGAAAAGTGGTTTCTTGCACCAACACAAGTGCGAAAAGTGGTTTTTCAACACTAACACAAGTGCGAAAAGTGGTTTTTCAACATTAACACAAGTGCGATAAGTGGTTTTTCAACACTAACACAAGTGCAAAAAGTGTTTTTTCCACACTAATACAAGTGCAAAAGTGGTTTCCTGCACCAACACAAGTGCGAAAAGTGGTTTTTCAACGCAAACACAAGTGCGAAAAGTGGTTTATCAACACTAACACAAGTGCGAAAAGTGGTTTTTCCACACTAATACAAGTGCAAAAGTGGTTTCCTGCACCAACACAAGTGCGAAAAGTGGTTTTTCAACACTAACACAAGTGCGAAAAGTGGTTTTTCAACACTAACACAAGTGCAAAAAGTGTTTTTTCCACGCTAATACAAGTGCAAAAGTGGTTTCCTGCACCAACACAAGTGCGAAAAGTGGTTTTTCAACACTAACAAAAGTGCGAAAAGTGGTTTTTCAACACTAACACAAGTGCGAAAAGTGGTTTCTTGCACCAACACAAGTGCGAAAAGTGGTTTTTCAACACTAACACAAGTGCGAAAAGTGGTTTTTCAACATTAACACAAGTGCGAAAAGTGGTTTTTCAACACTAACACAAGTGCGAAAAGTGGTTTTTCCACACTAATACAAGTGCAAAAGTGGTTTCCTGCACCAACACAAGTGCGAAAAGTGGTTTTTCAACACTAACACAAGTGCGAAAAGTGGTTTTTCAACACTAATTCAAGTGCAAAAGTGGTTTCCTGCACCAACACAAGTGCGAAAAGGAGTTTTTCAACACTAACACAAATGCGAAAAGTGGTTTTTCAACACTATCACAATTGCAAAAAGTGTTTTTTCCACACTAATACAAGTGCAAAAGTGGTTTCCTGCACCAACACAAGTGCGAAAAGTGGTTTTTCAACACTAACACAAGTGCGAAAAGTGGTTTTTCAACACTAACACAAGTGCGAAAAGTGGTTTTTCAACACTAACACAAGTGCAAAAAGTGGTTTTTCCACACTAATACAAGTGCAAAAGTGGTTTCCTGCACCAACACAAGTGCGGAAAGTGGTTTTTCAACACTCACACAAGTGCGAAAAGTGGTTTCTTGCACCAACACAAGTGCGAAAAGTGGTTTTTAAACACTAACACAAGTGCGAAAAGTGGTGTTTCAACACTAACACAAGTGCGAAAAGTGGTTTTTCCACACTAATACAAGTGCAAAAGTGGTTTCCTGCACCAACACAAGTGCGAAAAGTGTTTTTCACCACTAACACAAGTGCTAAAAATGGTTTTTCAACACTAACACAAGTGCGAAAAGTGGTTTTTCAACACTATCACAAGTGCAAAAAGTGTTTTTTCCACACTAATACAAGTGCAAAAGTGGTTTCCTGCACCAACACAAGTGCAAAAAGTGGTTTTTCAACATTAACACAAGTGCGAAAAGTGTTTTTTCCACACTAATACAAGTGCAAAAGTGGTTTCCTGCACCAACACAAGTGCGAAAAGTGGTTTTTCAACACTAACACAAGTGCGAAAAGTGGTTTTTCAACACTAACACAAGTGCAAAAAGTGTTTTTTCAACACTAACACAAGTGCGAAAAGTGGTTTCTTGCACCAACACAAGTGCGAAAAGTGGTTTTTCAACACTAACACAAGTGCGAAAAGTGGTTTTTCAACATTAACACAAGTGCGTTAAGTGGTTTTTCAACACTAACACAAGTGCGAAAAGTGGTTGTTCCACACTAATACAAGTGCAAAAGTGGTTTCTTGCACCAACACAAGTGCGAAAACTGGTTTTTCAACACTAAGACAAGTGCGAAAACTGGTTTTTCAACACTAACACAAGTGCGAAAAGTGGTTTTTCAACACTAACATAAGTGCGAAAAGTGGTTTTTCAACACTAATACAAGTGCAAAAGTGGTTTCCTGCACCAACACAAGTGCGAAAAGTGGTTTTTCAACACTAACACAAGTGCGAAAAGTGGTTTTTCAACATTAACACAAGTGCGTTAAGTGGTTTTTCAACACTAACACAAGTGCGAAAAGTGGTTGTTCCACACTAATACAAGTGCAAAAGTGGTTTCTTGCACCAACACAAGTGCGAAAACTGGTTTTTCAACACTAAGACAAGTGCGAAAACTGGTTTTTCAACACTAACACAAGTGCGAAAAGTGGTTTTTCAACACTAACATAAGTGCGAAAAGTGGTTTTTCAACACTAATACAAGTGCAAAAGTGGTTTCCTGCACCAACACAAGTGCGAAAAGTGGTTTTTCAACACTAACACAAGTGCGAAAAGTGGTTTTTCAACACTAATTCAAGTGCAAAAGTGGTTTCCTGCACCAACACAAGTGCGAAAGGGGGTTTTTCAACACTAACACAAGTGCGAAAAGTGGTTTTTCAACACTATCACAATTGCAAAAAGTGTTTTTTCCACACTAATACAAGTGAAAAAGTGGTTTCCTGCACCAACACAAGTGCGAAAAGTGGTTTTTCAACACTAACACAAGTGCGAAAAGTGGTTTTTCAACACTAACATAAGTGCGAAAAGTGGTTTTTCCACACTAATACAAGTGCAAAAGTGGTTCCCTGCACCAACACAAGTGCGAAAAGTGGTTTTTCAACACTAACACAAGTGCGAAAAGTGGTTTTTCAACACTATCACAAGTGCAAAAAGTGTTTTTTCCACACTAATACAAGTGCAAAAGTGGTTTCCTGCACCAACACAAGTGCGGAAAGTGGTTTTTCAACACACACAAGTGCGAAAAGTGGTTTCTTGCACCAACACAAGTGCGAAAAGTGGTTTTTCAACACTAACACAAGTGCGAAAAGTGGTTTTTCAACATTAACACAAGTGTGAAAAGTGGTTTTTCAACACTAACACAAGTGCGAAAAATGGTTTTTCCACACTAATACAAGTGCAAAAGTGGTTTCCTGCACCAACACAAGTGCGAAAAGTGGTTTTTCAACACTAACACAAGTGCGAAAAGTGGTTTTTCAACACTATCACAAGTGCAAAAAGTGGTTTTTCAACACTAACACAAGTGCGAAAAGTGGTTTTTCCACACTAATACAAGTGCAAAAGTGGTTTCCTGCACCAACACAAGTGCGAAAAGTGGCTTTTAAACACTAACACAAGTGCGAAAAGTGGTTTTTCAACACTAACACAAGTGCGAAAAGTGGTTTTTCCACACTAATACAAGTGCAAAAGTGGTTTCCTGCACCAACACAAGTGCGAAAAGTGGTTTTTCAACACTAACACAAGTGCGAAAAGTGGTTTTTCAACACTATCACAAGTGCAAAAAGTGTTTTTTCCACACGAATACAAGTGCAAAAGTGGTTTCCTGCACCAACACAAGTGCGGAAAGTAGTTTTTCAACACTCACACAAGTGCGAAAAGTGGTTTCTTGCACCAACACAAGTGCGAAAAGTGGTTTTTAAACACTAACACAAGTGCGAAAAGTGGTTTTTCAACAACTAACACAAGTGCGAAAAGTGGTTTTTCCACACTAATACAAGTGCAAAAGTGGTTTCCTGCACCAACACAAGTGCGAAAAGTGGTTTTTCACCACTAACACAAGTGCGAAAAATGGTTTTTCAACACTAACACAAGTGCGAAAAGTGGTTTTTCAACACTATCACAAGTGCAAAAAGTGTTTTTTCCACACTAATACAAGTGCAAAAGTGGTTTCCTGCACCAACACAAGTGCGAAAAGTGGTTTTTCAACGCTAACACAAGTGCGAAAAGTGTTTTTTCCACACTAATACAAGTGCAAAAGTGGTTTCCTGCACCAACACAAGTGCGAAAAGTGGTTTTTCACCACTAACACAAGTGCGAAAAGTGGTTTTTCAACACTAACACAAGTGCGAAAAGTGGTTTTTCCACACTAATACAAGTGCAAAAGTGGTTTCCTGCACCAACACAAGTGCGAAAAGTGGGTTTTCAACACTAACACAAGTGCGAAAAGTGGTTTTTCAACACTATCACAAGTGCAAAAAGTGTTTTTTCCACACTAATACAAGTGCGAAAAGTGGTTTTTCAACACTAATACAAGTGCAAAAGTGGTTTCCTGCACCAACACAAGTGCGAAAAGTGGTTTTTCAACACTAACACAAGTGCGAAAAGTGGTTTTTCAACACTAACACAAGTGCGAAAAGTGGTTTTTCAACACTAACATAAGTGCGAAACGTGGTTTTTCAACACTAATACAAGTGCAAAAGTGGTTTCCTGCACCAACACAAGTGCGAAAAGTGGTTTTTCAACACTAACACAAGTGCGAAAAGTGGTTTTTCAACACTAATTCAAGTGCAAAAGTGGTTTCCTGCACCAACACAAGTTCGAAAGGGGGGTTTTTCAACACTAACACAAGTGCGAAAAGTGGTTTTTCAACACTATCACAATTGCAAAAAGTGTTTTTTCCACACTAATACAAGTGAAAAAGTGGTTTCCTGCACCAACACAAGTGCAAAAAGTGTTTTTCAACACTAACACAAGTGCAAAAAGTGTTTTTTCCACACTAATACAAGTGCGAAAAGTGGCTTTTCAACACTAACACAAGTGCGAAAAGTGGTTTTTCAACACTAACACAAGTGCGAAAAGTGGTTTTTCCACACTAATACAAGTGCAAAAGTGGTTTCCTGCACCAACACAAGTGCGAAAAGTGGTTTTTCAACACTAACACAAGTGCGAAAAGTGGTTTTTCAACACTATCACAAGTGCAAAAAGTGTTTTTTCCACACTAATACAAGTGCAAAAGTGGTTTCCTGCACCAACACAAGTGCGGAAAGTGGTTTTTCAACACTCACACAAGTGCGAAAAGTGGTTTCTTGCACCAACACAAGTGCGAAAAGTGGTTTTTCAACACTAACACAAGTGCGAAAAGTGGTTTTTCAACATTAACACAAGTGTGAAAAGTGGTTTTTCAACACTAACACAAGTGCGAAAAATGGTTTTTCCACACTAATACAAGTGCAAAAGTGGTTTCCTGCACCAACACAAGTGCTAAAAGTGGTTTTTCAACACTAACACAAGTGCGAAAAGTGGTTTTTCAACACTATCACAAGTGCAAAAAGTGGTTTTTCAACACTAACACAAGTGCGAAAAGTGGTTTTTCCACACTAATACAAGTGCAAAAGTGGTTTCCTGCACCAACACAAGTGCGAAAAGTGGTTTTTAAACACTAACACAAGTGCGAAAAGTGGTTTTTCAACACTAACACAAGTGCGAAAAGTGGTTTTTCCACAATACAAGTGCAAAAGTGGTTTCCTGCACCAACACAAGTGCGAAAAGTGGTTTTTCACCACTAACACAAGTGCGAAAAAATGGTTTTTCAACACTAACACAAGTGCGAAAAGTGGTTTTTCAACAACTATCACAAGTGCAAAAAGTGTTTTTTCCACACTAATACAAGTGCAAAAGTGGTTTCCTGCACCAACACAAGTGCGAAATGTGGTTTTTCAACATTAACACAAGTGCGAAAAGTGTTTTTTCCACACTAATACAAGTGCAAAAGTGGTTTCCTGCACCAACACAAGTGCGAAAAGTAGTTTTTCAACACTAACACAAGTGCGAAAAGTGGTTTTTCAACACTAACACAAGTGCAAAAAGTGTTTTTTCAACACCTAACACAAGTGCGAAAAGTGGTTTCTTGCACCAACACAAGTGCGAAAAGTGGTTTTTCAACACTAACACAAGTGCGAAAAGTGGTTTTTCAACATTAACACAAGTGCGATAAGTGGTTTTTCAACACTAACACAAGTGCGAAAAGTGGTTGTTCCACACTAATACAAGTGAAAAAAGTGGTTTCCTGCACCAACACAAGTGCGAAAAGTGGTTTTTCAACACTAACACAAGTGCGAAAAGTGGTTTTTCAACACTAACACAAGTGCAAAAAGTGGTTTTTCCACACTAATACAAGTGCAAAAGTGGTTTCCTGCACCAACACAAGTGCGGAAAGTGGTTTTTCAACACTCACACAAGTGCGAAAAGTGGTTTCTTGCACCAACACAAGTGCGAAAAGTGGTTTTTAAACACTAACACAAGTGCGAAAAGTGTGTTTCAACACTAACACAAGTGCGAAAAGTGGTTTTTCCACACTAATACAAGTGCAAAAGTGGTTTCCTGCACCAACACAAGTGCGAAAAGTGTTTTTCACCACTAACACAAGTGCTAAAAATGGTTTTTCAACACTAACACAAGTGCGAAAAGTGGTTTTTCAACACTATCACAAGTGCAAAAAGTGTTTTTTCCACACTATACAAGTGCAAAAGTGGTTTCCTGCACCAACACAAGTGCAAAAAGTGGTTTTTCAACATTAACACAAGTGCGAAAAGTGTTTTTTCCACACTAATACAAGTGCAAAAAGTGGTTTCCTGCACCAACACAAGTGCGAAAAGTGGTTTTTCAACACTAACACAAGTGCGAAAAGTGGTTTTTCAACACTAACACAAGTGCAAAAAAGTGTTTTTTCAACACTAACACAAGTGCGAAAAGTGGTTTCTTGCACCAACACAAGTGCGAAAAGTGGTTTTTCAACACTAACACAAGTGCGAAAAGTGGTTTTTCAACATTAACACAAGTGCGTTAAGTGGTTTTTCAACACTAACACAAGTGCGGAAAAGTGGTTGTTCCACACTAATACAAGTGCAAAAGTGGTTTCTTGCACCAACACAAGTGCGAAAACTGGTTTTTCAACACTAAGACAAGTGCGAAAACTGTTTTTCCAACACTAACACAAGTGCGAAAAGTGGTTTTCAACACTAACATAAGTGCGAAAAGTGGTTTTTTCAACACTAATACAAGTGCAAAAGTGGTTTCCTGCACCAACACAAGTGCGAAAAGTGGTTTTTCAACACTAACACAAGTGCGAAAAGTGGTTTTTCAACATTAACACAAGTGCGTTAAGTGGTTTTTCAACACTAACACAAGTGCGAAAAGTGGTTGTTCCACACTAATACAAGTGCAAAAGTGGTTTCTTGCACCAACACAAGTGCGAAAACTGGTTTTTCAACACTAAGACAAGTGCGAAAACTGGTTTTTCAACACTAACACAAGTGCGAAAAGTGGTTTTTCAACACTAACATAAGTGCGAAAAGTGGTTTTTCAACACTAATACAAGTGCAAAAGTGGTTTCCTGCACCAACACAAGTGCGAAAAGTGGTTTTTCAACACTAACACAAGTGCGAAAGTGGTTTTTCAACACTAATTCAAGTGCAAAAGTGGTTTCCTGCACCAACACAAGTGCGAAAGGGGGTTTTTCAACACTAACACAAGTGCGAAAAGTGGTTTTTCAACACTATCACAATTGCAAAAAGTGTTTTTTCCACACTAATACAAGTGAAAAAGTGGTTTCCTGCACCAACACAAGTGCGAAAAGTGGTTTTTCAACACTAACACAAGTGCGAAAAGTGGTTTTTCAACACTAACATAAGTGTGAAAAGTGGTTTTTCCACACTAATACAAGTGCAAAAGTGGTTCCCTGCACCAACACAAGTGCGAAAAGTGGTTTTTCAACACTAACACAAGTGCGAAAAGTGGTTTTTCAACACTATCACAAGTGCAAAAAGTGTTTTTTCCACACTAATACAAGTGCAAAAGTGGTTTCCTGCACCAACACAAGTGCGGAAAGTGGTTTTTCAACACACACAAGTGCGAAAAGTGGTTTCTTGCACCAACACAAGTGCGAAAAGTGGTTTTTCAACACTAACACAAGTGCGAAAAGTGGTTTTTCAACATTAACACAAGTGTGAAAAGTGGTTTTTCAACACTAACACAAGTGCGAAAAATGGTTTTTCCACACTAATACAAGTGCAAAAGTGGTTTCCTGCACCAACACAAGTGCGAAAAGTGGTTTTTCAACACTAACACAAGTGCGAAAAGTGGTTTTTCAACACTATCACAAGTGCAAAAAGTGGTTTTTCAACACTAACACAAGTGCGAAAAGTGGTTTTTCCACACTAATACAAGTGCAAAAGTGGTTTCCTGCACCAACACAAGTGCGAAAAGTGGCTTTTAAACACTAACACAAGTGCGAAAAGTGGTTTTTCAACACTAACACAAGTGCGAAAAGTGGTTTTTCCACACTAATACAAGTGCAAAAGTGGTTTCCTGCACCAACACAAGTGCGAAAAGTGGTTTTTCAACACTAACACAAGTGCAAAAAGTGGTTTTTCAACACTATCACAAGTGCAAAAAGTGTTTTTTCCACACGAATACAAGTGCAAAAGTGGTTTCCTGCACCAACACAAGTGCGGAAAGTAGTTTTTCAACACTCACACAAGTGCGAAAAGTGGTTTCTTGCACCAACACAAGTGCGAAAAGTGGTTTTTAAACACTAACACAAGTGCGAAAAGTGGTTTTTCAACAACTAACACAAGTGCGAAAAGTGGTTTTTCCACACTAATACAAGTGCAAAAGTGGTTTCCTGCACCAACACAAGTGCGAAAAGTGGTTTTTCACCACTAACACAAGTGCGAAAAATGGTTTTTCAACACTAACACAAGTGCGAAAAGTGGTTTTTCAACACTATCACAAGTGCAAAAAGTGTTTTTTCCACACTAATACAAGTGCAAAAGTGGTTTCCTGCACCAACACAAGTGCGAAAAGTGGTTTTTCAACGCTAACACAAGTGCGAAAAGTGTTTTTTCCACACTAATACAAGTGCAAAAGTGGTTTCCTGCACCAACACAAGTGCGAAAAGTGGTTTTTCACCACTAACACAAGTGCGAAAAGTGGTTTTTCAACACTAACACAAGTGCGAAAAGTGGTTTTTCCACACTAATACAAGTGCAAAAGTGGTTTCCTGCACCAACACAAGTGCGAAAAGTGGGTTTTCAACACTAACACAAGTGCGAAAAGTGGTTTTTCAACACTATCACAAGTGCAAAAAGTGTTTTTTCCACACTAATACAAGTGCGAAAAGTGGTTTTTCAACACTAATACAAGTGCAAAAGTGGTTTCCTGCACCAACACAAGTGCGAAAAGTGGTTTTTCAACACTAACACAAGTGCGAAAAGTGGTTTTTCAACACTAACACAAGTGCGAAAAGTGGTTTTTCAACACTAACATAAGTGCGAAACGTGGTTTTTCAACACTAATACAAGTGCAAAAGTGGTTTCCTGCACCAACACAAGTGCGAAAAGTGGTTTTTCAACACTAACACAAGTGCGAAAAGTGGTTTTTCAACACTAATTCAAGTGCAAAAGTGGTTTTTTGCACCAACACAAGTTCGAAAGGGGGTTTTTCAACACTAACACAAGTGCGAAAAGTGGTTTTTCAACACTATCACAATTGCAAAAAGTGTTTTTTCCACACTAATACAAGTGAAAAAGTGGTTTCCTGCACCAACACAAGTGCAAAAAGTGTTTTTCAACACTAACACAAGTGCAAAAAGTGTTTTTTCCACACTAATACAAGTGCGAAAAGTGGCTTTTCAACACTAACACAAGTGCGAAAAGTGGTTTTTCAACACTAACACAAGTGCGAAAAGTGGTTTTTCCACACTAATACAAGTGCAAAAGTGGTTTCCTGCACCAACACAAGTGCGAAAAGTGGTTTTTCAACACTAAACACAAGTGCGAAAAGTGGTTTTTCAACACTATCACAAGTGCAAAAAGTGTTTTTTCCACACTAATACAAGTGCAAAAGTGGTTTCCTGCACCAACACAAGTGCGGAAAGTGGTTTTTCAACACTCACACAAGTGCGAAAAGTGGTTTCTTGCACCAACACAAGTGCGAAAAGTGGTTTTTCAACACTAACACAAGTGCGAAAAGTGGTTTTTCAACATTAACACAAGTGTGAAAAGTGGTTTTTCAACACTAACACAAGTGCGAAAAATGGTTTTTCCACACTAATACAAGTGCAAAAGTGGTTTCCTGCACCAACACAAGTGCTAAAAGTGGTTTTTCAACACTAACACAAGTGCGAAAAGTGGTTTTTCAACACTATCACAAGTGCAAAAGTGGTTTTTTCAACACTAACACAAGTGCGAAAAGTGGTTTTTCCACACTAATACAAGTGCAAAAGTGGTTTCCTGCACCAACACAAGTGCGAAAAGTGGTTTTTAAACACTAACACAAGTGCGAAAAGTGGTTTTTCAACACTAACACAAGTGCGAAAAGTGTTTTTCCACACTAATACAAGTGCAAAAGTGGTTTCCTGCACCAACACAAGTGCGAAAAGTGGTTTTTCACCACTAACACAAGTGCGAAAAATGGTTTTTCAACACTAACACAAGTGCGAAAAGTGGTTTTTCAACACTATCACAAGTGCAAAAAGTGTTTTTTCCACACTAATACAAGTGCAAAAGTGGTTTCCTGCACCAACACAAGTGCGAAAAGTGGTTTTTCAACATTAACACAAGTGCGAAAAGTGTTTTTTCCACACTAATACAAGTGCAAAAGTGGTTTCCTGCACCAACACAAGTGCGAAAAGTAGTTTTTCAACACTAACACAAGTGCGAAAAGTGGTTTTTCAACACTAACACAAGTGCAAAAAGTGTTTTTTCAACACTAACACAAGTGCGAAAAGTGGTTTCTTGCACCAACACAAGTGCGAAAAGTGGTTTTTCAACACTAACACAAGTGCGAAAAGTGGTTTTTCAACATTAACACAAGTGCGATAAGTGGTTTTTCAACACTAACACAAGTGCGAAAAGTGGTTGTTCCACACTAATACAAGTGCAAAAGTGGTTTCTTGCACCAACACAAGTGCGAAAACTGGTTTTTCAACACTAAGACAAGTGCGAAAACTGGTTTTTCAACACTAACACAAGTGCGAAAAGTGGTTTTTCAACACTAACATAAGTGCGAAAAGTGGTTTTTCAACACTAATACAAGTGCAAAAGTGGTTTCCTGCACCAACACAAGTGCGAAAAGTGGTTTTTCAACACTAACACAAGTGCGAAAAGTGGTTTTTCAACACTAATTCAAGTGCAAAAGTGGTTTCCTGCACCAACACAAGTTCGAAAGGGGTTTTTTCAACACTAACACAAGTGCGAAAAGTGGTTTTTCAACACTATCACAATTGCAAAAAGTGTTTTTTCCACACTAATACAAGTGAAAAAGTGGTTTCCTGCACCAACACAAGTGCGAAAAGTGGTTTTTCAACACTAACACAAGTGCGAAAAGTGGTTTTTCAACACTAACACAAGTGCGAAAAGTGGTTTTTCAACACTAACACAAGTGCGAAAAGTGGTTTTTCCACACTAATACAAGTGCAAAAGTGGTTTCCTGCACCAACACAAGTGCGAAAAGTGGTTTTTCAACACTAACACAAGTGCGAAAAGTGGTTTTTCAACACTATCACAAGTGCAAAAAGTGTTTTTTCCACACTAATACAAGTGCAAAAGTGGTTTCCTGCACCAACACAAGTGCGGAAAGTGGTTTTTCAACACTCACACAAGTGCGAAAAGTGGTTTCTTGCACCAACACAAGTGCGAAAAGTGGTTTTTCAACACTAACACAAGTGCGAAAAGTGGTTTTTCAACATTAACACAAGTGTGAAAAGTGGTTTTTCAACACTAACACAAGTGCGAAAAATGGTTTTTCCACACTAATACAAGTGCAAAAGTGGTTTCCTGCACCAACACAAGTGCTAAAAGTGGTTTTTCAACACTAACACAAGTGCGAAAAGTGGTTTTTCAACACTATCACAAGTGCAAAAAGTGGTTTTTCAACACTAACACAAGTGCGAAAAGTGGTTTTTCCACACTAATACAAGTGCAAAAGTGGTTTCCTGCACCAACACAAGTGCGAAAAGTGGTTTTTAAACACTAACACAAGTGCGAAAAGTGGTTTTTCAACACTAACACAAGTGCGAAAAGTGGTTTTTCCACACTAATACAAGTGCAAAAGTGGTTTCCTGCACCAACACAAGTGCGAAAAGTGGGTTTTCAACACTAACACAAGTGCGAAAAGTGGTTTTTCAACACTATCACAAGTGCAAAAAGTGTTTTTTCCACACTAATACAAGTGCGAAAAGTGGTTTTTCAACACTAATACAAGTGCAAAAGTGGTTTCCTGCACCAACACAAGTGCGAAAAGTGGTTTTTCAACACTAACACAAGTGCGAAAAGTGGTTTTTCCACACTAATACAAGTGCAAAAGTGGTTTCCTGCACCAACACAAGTGCGAAAAGTGGTTTTTCAACATTAACACAAGTGCGAAAAGTGTTTTTTCCACACTAATACAAGTGCAAAAGTGGTTTCCTGCACCAACACAAGTGCGAAAAGTAGTTTTTCAACACTAACACAAGTGCGAAAAGTGGTTTTTCAACACTAACACAAGTGCAAAAAGTGTTTTTTCAACACTAACACAAGTGCGAAAAGTGGTTTCTTGCACCAACACAAGTGCGAAAAGTGGTTTTTCAACACTAACACAAGTGCGAAAAGTGGTTTTTCAACATTAACACAAGTGCGATAAGTGGTTTTTCAACACTAACACAAGTGCGAAAAGTGGTTGTTCCACACTAATACAAGTGCAAAAGTGGTTTCTTGCACCAACACAAGTGCGAAAACTGGTTTTTCAACACTAAGACAAGTGCGAAAACTGGTTTTTCAACACTAACACAAGTGCGAAAAGTGGTTTTTCAACACTAACATAAGTGCGAAAAGTGGTTTTTCAACACTAATACAAGTGCAAAAGTGGTTTCCTGCACCAACACAAGTGCGAAAAGTGGTTTTTCAACACTAACACAAGTGCGAAAAGTGGTTTTTCAACACTAATTCAAGTGCAAAAGTGGTTTCCTGCACCAAAACAAGTTCGAAAGGGGTTTTTTCAACACTAACACAAGTGCGAAAAGTGGTTTTTCAACACTATCACAATTGCAAAAAGTGTTTTTTCCACACTAATACAAGTGAAAAAGTGGTTTCCTGCACCAACACAAGTGCGAAAAGTGGTTTTTCAACACTAACACAAGTGCGAAAAGTGGTTTTTCAACACTAACACAAGTGCGAAAAGTGGTTTTTCAACACTAACACAAGTGCGAAAAGTGGTTTTTCCACACTAATACAAGTGCAAAAGTGGTTTCCTGCACCAACACAAGTGCGAAAAGTGGTTTTTCAACACTAACACAAGTGCGAAAAGTGGTTTTTCAACACTATCACAAGTGCAAAAAGTGTTTTTTCCACACTAATACAAGTGCAAAAGTGGTTTCCTGCACCAACACAAGTGCGGAAAGTGGTTTTTCAACACTCACACAAGTGCGAAAAGTGGTTTCTTGCACCAACACAAGTGCGAAAAGTGGTTTTTCAACACTAACACAAGTGCGAAAAGTGGTTTTTCAACTTTAACACAAGTGTGAAAAGTGGTTTTTCAACACTAACACAAGTGCGAAAAATGGTTTTTCCACACTAATACAAGTGCAAAAGTGGTTTCCTGCACCAACACAAGTGCTAAAAGTGGTTTTTCAACACTAACACAAGTGCGAAAAGTGGTTTTTCAACACTATCACAAGTGCAAAAAGTGGTTTTTCAACACTAACACAAGTGCGAAAAGTGGTTTTTCCACACTAATACAAGTGCAAAAGTGGTTTCCTGCACCAACACAAGTGCGAAAAGTGGTTTTTAAACACTAACACAAGTGCGAAAAGTGGTTTTTCAACACTAACACAAGTGCGAAAAGTGGTTTTTCCACACTAATACAAGTGCAAAAGTGGTTTCCTGCACCAACACAAGTGCGAAAAGTGGGTTTTCAACACTAACACAAGTGCGAAAAGTGGTTTTTCAACACTATCACAAGTGCAAAAAGTGTTTTTTCCACACTAATACAAGTGCGAAAAGTGGTTTTTCAACACTAATACAAGTGCAAAAGTGGTTTCCTGCACCAACACAAGTGCGAAAAGTGGTTTTTCAACACTAACACAAGTGCGAAAAGTGGTTTTTCAACACTAACACAAGTGCGAAAAGTGGTTTTTCAACACTAACATAAGTGCGAAACGTGGTTTTTCAACACTAATACAAGTGCAAAAGTGGTTTCCTGCACCAACACAAGTGCGAAAAGTGGTTTTTCAACACTAACACAAGTGCGAAAAGTGGTTTTTCAACACTAATTCAAGTGCAAAAGTGGTTTCCTGCACCAACACAAGTTCGAAAGGGGGTTTTTCAACACAAACACAAGTGCGAAAAGTGGTTTTTCAACACTATCACAATTGCAAAAAGTGTTTTTTCCACACTAATACAAGTGAAAAAGTGGTTTCCTGCACCAACACAAGTGCGAAAAGTGGTTTTTCAACACTAACACAAGTGCGAAAAGTGGCTTTTCAACACTAACACAAGTGCGAAAAGTGGTTTTTCAACACTAACACAAGTGCGAAAAGTGGTTTTTCCACACTAATACAAGTGCAAAAGTGGTTTCCTGCACCAACACAAGTGCGAAAAGTGGTTTTTCAACACTAACACAAGTGCGAAAAGTGGTTTTTCAACACTATCACAAGTGCAAAAAGTGTTTTTTCCACACTAATACAAGTGCAAAAGTGGTTTCCTGCACCAACACAAGTGCGGAAAGTGGTTTCCTGCACCAACACAAGTGCGGAAAGTGGTTTTTCAACACTCACACAAGTGCGAAAAGTGGTTTCTTGCACCAACACAAGTGCGAAAAGTGGTTTTTAAACACTAACACAAGTGCGAAAAGTGGTTTTTCAACATTAACACAAGTGTGAAAAGTGGTTTTTCAACACTAACACAAGTGCGAAAAATGGTTTTTCCACACTAATACAAGTGCAAAAGTGGTTTCCTGCACCAACACAAGTGCTAAAAGTGGTTTTTCAACACTAACACAAGTGCGAAAAGTGGTTTTTCAACACTATCACAAGTGCAAAAAGTGGTTTTTCAACACTAACACAAGTGCGAAAAGTGGTTTTTCCACACTAATACAAGTGCAAAAGTGGTTTCCTGCACCAACACAAGTGCGAAAAGTGGTTTTTAAACACTAACACAAGTGCGAAAAGTGGTTTTTCAACACTAACACAAGTGCGAAAAGTGGTTTTTCCACACTAATACAAGTGCAAAAGTGGTTTCCTGCACCAACACAAGTGCGAAAAGTGGGTTTTCAACACTAACACAAGTGCGAAAAGTGGTTTTTCAACACTATCACAAGTGCAAAAAGTGTTTTTTCCACACTAATACAAGTGCAAAAGTGGTTTCCTGCACCAACACAAGTGCGGAAAGTGGTTTTTCAACACTCACACAAGTGCGAAAAGTGGTTTCTTGCACCAACACAAGTGCGAAAAGTGGTTTTTAAACACTAACACAAGTGCGAAAAGTGGTTTTTCAACACTAACACAAGTGCGAAAAGTGGTTTTTCCACACTAATACAAGTGCAAAAGTGGTTTCCTGCACCAACACAAGTGCGAAAAGTGGTTTTTCACCACTAACACAAGTGCGAAAAATGGTTTTTAAACACTAACACAAGTGCGAAAAGTGGTTTTTCAACACTATCACAAGTACAAAAAGTGTTTTTTCCACACTAATACAAGTGCAAAAGTGGTTTCCTGCACCAGCACAAGTGCGAAAAGTGTTTTTCAACACTAACACAAGTGCAAAAAGTGTTTTTTCCACACTAATACAAGTGCAAAAGTGGTTTCCTGCACCAACACAAGTGCGAAAAGTGGTTTGTCAACACTAACACAAGTGCGAAAAGTGGTTTTTCAACACTAACACAAGTGCGAAAAGTGGTTTTTCAACACTAACACAAGTGCGAAAAGTGGTTTCTTGCACCAACACAAGTGCGAAAAGTGGTTTTTCAACACTAACACAAGTGCGAAAAGTGGTTTTTCAACATTAACACAAGTGCGATAAGTGGTTTTTCAACACTAACACAAGTGCAAAAAGTGTTTTTTCCACACTAATACAAGTGCAAAAGTGGTTTCCTGCACCAACACAAGTGCGAAAAGTGGTTTTTCAACGCAAACACAAGTGCGAAAAGTGGTTTATCAACACTAACACAAGTGCGAAAAGTGGTTTTTCCACACTAATACAAGTGCAAAAGTGGTTTCCTGCACCAACACAAGTGCGAAAAGTGGTTTTTCAACACTAACACAAGTGCGAAAAGTGGTTTTTCAACACTAACACAAGTGCAGAAAGTGTTTTTTTCCACGCTAATACAAGTGCAAAAGTGGTTTCCTGCACCAACACAAGTGCGAAAAGTGGTTTTTCAACACTAACAAAAGTGCGAAAAGTGGTTTTTCAACACTAACACAAGTGCGAAAAGTGGTTTCTTGCACCAACACAAGTGCGAAAAGTGGTTTTTCAACACTAACACAAGTGCGAAAAGTGGTTTTTCAACATTAACACAAGTGCGAAAAGTGGTTTTTCAACACTAACACAAGTGCGAAAAGTGGTTTATCCACACTAATACAAGTGCAAAAGTGGTTTCCTGCACCAACACAAGTGCGAAAAGTGGTTTTTCAACACTAACACAAGTGCGAAAAGTGGTTTTTCAACACTAATTCAAGTGCAAAAGTGGTTTCCTGCACCAACACAAGTGCGAAAAGGGGTTTTTCAACACTAACACAAATGCGAAAAGTGGTTTTTCAACACTATCACAATTGCAAAAAGTGTTTTTTCCACACTAATACAAGTGCAAAAGTGGTTTCCTGCACCAACACAAGTGCGAAAAGTGGTTTTTCAACACTAACACAAGTGCGAAAAGTGGTTTTTCAACACTAACACAAGTGCGAAAAGTGGTTTTTCAACACTAACACAAGTGCAAAAAGTGGTTTTTCCACACTAATACAAGTGCAAAAGTGGTTTCCTGCACCAACACAAGTGCGGAAAGTGGTTTTTCAACACTCACACAAGTGCGAAAAGTGGTTTCTTGCACCAACACAAGTGCGAAAAGTGGTTTTTAAACACTAACACAAGTGCGAAAAGTGGTTTTTCAACACTAACACAAGTGTGAAAAGTGGTTTTTCCACACTAATACAAGTGCAAAAGTGGTTTCCTGCACCAACACAAGTGCGAAAAGTGGTTTTTCACCACTAACACAAGTGCGAAAAATGGTTTTTCAACACTAACACAAGTGCGAAAAGTGGTTTTTCAACACTATCACAAGTGCAAAAAGTGTTTTTTCCACACTAATACAAGTGCAAAAGTGGTTTTTCAACATTAACACAAGTGCGAAAAGTGTTTTTTCCACACTAATACAAGTGCAAAAGTGGTTTCCTGCACCAACACAAGTGCGAAAAGTGGTTTTTCAACACTAACACAAGTGCGAAAAGTGGTTTTTCAACACTAACACAAGTGCAAAAAGTGTTTTTTCAACACTAACACAAGTGCGAAAAGTGGTTTCTTGCACCAACACAAGTGCGAAAAGTGGTTTTTCAACACTAACACAAGTGCGAAAAGTGGTTTTTCAACATTAACACAAGTGCGTTAAGTGGTTTTTCAACACTAACACAAGTGCGAAAAGTGGTTGTTCCACACTAATACAAGTGCAAAAGTGGTTTCCTGCACCAACACAAGTGCGGAAAGTGGTTTTTCAACACTCACACAAGTGCGAAAAGTGGTTTCTTGCACCAACACAAGTGCGAAAAGTGGTTTTTAAACACTAACACAAGTGCGAAAAGTGGTTTTTCAACACTAACACAAGTGCGAAAAGTGGTTTTTCCACACTAATACAAGTGCAAAAGTGGTTTCCTGCACCAACACAAGTGCGAAAAGTGGTTTTTCACCACTAACACAAGTGCGAAAAATGGTTTTTCAACACTAACACAAGTGCGAAAAGTGGTTTTTCCACACTAATACAAGTGCAAAAGTGGTTTCCTGCACCAACACAAGTGCGAAAAGTGGTTTTTCACCACTAACACAAGTGCGAAAAATGGTTTTTCCACACTAATACAAGTGCAAAAGTGGTTTCCTGCACCAACACAAGTGCTAAAAGTGGTTTTTCAACACTAACACAAGTGCGAAAAGTGGTTTTTCAACACTATCACAAGTGCAAAAAGTGGTTTTTCAACACTAACACAAGTGCGAAAAGTGGTTTTCCACACTAATACAAGTGCAAAAGTGGTTTCCTGCACCAACACAAGTGCGAAAAGTGGTTTTTAAACACTAACACAAGTGCGAAAAGTGGTTTTTCAACACTAACACAAGTGCGAAAAGTGGTTTTTCCACACTAATACAAGTGCAAAAGTGGTTTCCTGCACCAACACAAGTGCGAAAAGTGGTTTTTCAACACTAACACAAGTGCGAAAAGTGGTTTTTCAACACTATCACAAGTGCAAAAAGTGTTTTTTCCACACTAATACAAGTGCAAAAGTGGTTTCCTGCACCAACACAAGCGCGGAAAGTGGTTTTTCAACATTCACACAAGTGCGAAAAGTGGTTTCTTGCACCAACACAAGTGCGAAAAGTGGTTTTTAAACACTAACACAAGTGCGAAAAGTGGTTTTCAACACTAACACAAGTGCGAAAAGTGGTTTTTCCACACTAATACAAGTGCAAAAGTGGTTTCCTGCACCAACACAAGTGCGAAAAGTGGTTTTTCACCACTAACACAAGTGCGAAAAATGGTTTTTCAACACTAACACAAGTGCGAAAAGTGGTTTTTCAACACTATCACAAGTGCAAAAAGTGTTTTTTCCACACTAATACAAGTGCAAAAGTGGTTTCCTGCACCAGCACAAGTGCGAAAAGTGTTTTTCAACACTAACACAAGTGCAAAAAGTGTTTTTTCCACACTAATACAAGTGCAAAAGTGGTTTCCTGCACCAACACAAGTGCGAAAAGTGGTTTGTCAACACTAACACAAGTGCGAAAAGTGGTTTTTCAACACTAACACAAGTGCGAAAAGTGGTTTTTCAACACTAACACAACTGCGAAAAGTGGTTTCCTGCACCAACACAAGTGCGAAAAGTGGTTTTTCAATGCAAACACAAGTGCGAAAAGTGGTTTATCAACACTAACACAAGTGCGAAAAGTGGTTTTTCCACACTAATACAAGTGCAAAAGTGGTTTCCTGCACCAACACAAGTGCGAAAAGTGGTTTTTCAACACTAACACAAGTGCGAAAAGTGGTTTTTCAACACTAACACAAGTGCAAAAAGTGTTTTTTTCCACGCTAATACAAGTGCAAAAGTGGTTTCCTGCACCAATACAAGTGCGAAAAGTGGTTTTTCAACACTAACAAAAGTGCGAAAAGTGGTTTTTCAACACTAACACAAGTGCGAAAAGTGGTTTCTTGCACCAACACAAGTGCGAAAAGTGGTTTTTCAACACTAACACAAGTGCGAAAAGTGGTTTTTCAACATTAACACAAGTGCGAAAAGTGGTTTTTCAACACTAACACAAGTGCGAAAAGTGGTTTTTCCACACTAATACAAGTGCAAAAGTGGTTTCCTGCACCAACACAAGTGCGGAAAGTGGTTTTTCAACACTCACACAAGTGCGAAAAGTGGTTTCTTGCACCAACACAAGTGCGAAAAGTGGTTTTTCAACACTAACACAAGTGCGAAAAGTGGTTTTTCAACATTAACACAAGTGTGAAAAGTGGTTTTTCAACACTAACACAAGTGCGAAAAATGGTTTTTCCACACTAATACAAGTGCAAAAGTGGTTTCCTGCACCAACACAAGTGCTAAAAGTGGTTTTTCAACACTAACACAAGTGCGAAAAGTGGTTTTTCAACACTATCACAAGTGCAAAAAGTGGTTTTTCAACACTAACACAAGTGCGAAAAGTGGTTTTTCCACACTAATACAAGTGCAAAAGTGGTTTCCTGCACCAACACAAGTGCGAAAAGTGGTTTTTAAACACTAACACAAGTGCGAAAAGTGGTTTTTCAACACTAACACAAGTGCGAAAAGTGGTTTTTCCACACTAATACAAGTGCAAAAGTGGTTTCCTGCACCAACACAAGTGCGAAAAGTGGGTTTTCAACACTAACACAAGTGCGAAAAGTGGTTTTTCAACATTAACACAAGTGTGAAAAGTGGTTTTTCAACACTAACACAAGTGCGAAAAATGGTTTTTCCACACTAATACAAGTGCAAAAGTGGTTTCCTGCACCAACACAAGTGCGAAAAGTGGTTTTTCAACACTAACACAAGTGCGAAAAGTGGTTTTTCAACACTATCACAAGTGCAAAAAGTGGTTTTTCAACACTAACACAAGTGCGAAAAGTGGTTTTTCCACACTAATACAAGTGCAAAAGTGGTTTCCTGCACCAACACAAGTGCGAAAAGTGGCTTTTAAACACTAACACAAGTGCGAAAAGTGGTTTTTCAACACTAACACAAGTGCGAAAAGTGGTTTTTTCCACACTAATACAAGTGCAAAAGTGGTTTCCTGCACCAACACAAGTGCGAAAAGTGGTTTTTCAACACTAACACAAGTGCGAAAAGTGGTTTTTCAACACTATCACAAGTGCAAAAAGTGTTTTTTCCACACGAATACAAGTGCAAAAGTGGTTTCCTGCACCAACACAAGTGCGGAAAGTAGTTTTTCAACACTCACACAAGTGCGAAAAGTGGTTTCTTGCCCCAACACAAGTGCGAAAAGTGGTTTTTAAACACTAACACAAGTGCGAAAAGTGGTTTTTCAACAACTAACACAAGTGCGAAAAGTGGTTTTTTCCACACTAATACAAGTGCAAAAGTGGTTTCCTGCACCAACACAAGTGCGAAAAGTGGTTTTTCACCACTAACACAAGTGCGAAAAATGGTTTTTCAACACTAACACAAGTGCGAAAAGTGGTTTTTCAACACTATCACAAGTGCAAAAAGTGTTTTTTCCACACTAATACAAGTGCAAAAGTGGTTTCCTGCACCAACACAAGTGCGAAAAGTGGTTTTTCAACGCTAACACAAGTGCGAAAAGTGTTTTTTCCACACTAATACAAGTGCAAAAGTGGTTTCCTGCACCAACACAAGTGCGAAAAGTGGTTTTTCACCACTAACACAAGTGCGAAAAGTGGTTTTTCAACACTAACACAAGTGCGAAAAGTGGTTTTTCCACACTAATACAAGTGCAAAAGTGGTTTCCTGCACCAACACAAGTGCGAAAAGTGGGTTTTCAACACTAACACAAGTGCGAAAAGTGGTTTTTCAACACTATCACAAGTGCAAAAAGTGTTTTTTCCACACTAATACAAGTGCGAAAAGTGGTTTTTCAACACTAATACAAGTGCAAAAGTGGTTTCCTGCACCAACACAAGTGCGAAAAGTGGTTTTTCAACACTAACACAAGTGCGAAAAGTGGTTTTTCAACACTAACACAAGTGCGAAAAGTGGTTTTTTCAACACTAACATAAGTGCGAAACGTGGTTTTTCAACACTAATACAAGTGCAAAAGTGGTTTCCTGCACCAACACAAGTGCGAAAAGTGGTTTTTCAACACTAACACAAGTGCGAAAAGTGGTTTTTCAACACTAATTCAAGTGCAAAAGTGGTTTTTTGCACCAACACAAGTTCGAAAGGGGGTTTTTCAACACTAACACAAGTGCGAAAAGTGGTTTTTCAACACTATCACAATTGCAAAAAGTGTTTTTTTCCACACTAATACAAGTGAAAAAGTGGTTTCCTGCACCAACACAAGTGCAAAAAGTGTTTTTCAACACTAACACAAGTGCAAAAAGTGTTTTTTCCACACTAATACAAGTGCGAAAAGTGGCTTTTCAACACTAACACAAGTGCGAAAAGTGGTTTTTCAACACTAACACAAGTGCGAAAAGTGGTTTTTCCACACTAATACAAGTGCAAAAGTGGTTTCCTGCACCAACACAAGTGCGAAAAGTGGTTTTTCAACACTAACACAAGTGCGAAAAGTGGTTTTTCAACACTATCACAAGTGCAAAAAGTGTTTTTTCCACACTAATACAAGTGCAAAAGTGGTTTCCTGCACCAACACAAGTGCGGAAAGTGGTTTTTCAACACTCACACAAGTGCGAAAAGTGGTTTCTTGCACCAACACAAGTGCGAAAAGTGGTTTTTCAACACTAACACAAGTGCGAAAAGTGGTTTTTCAACATTAACACAAGTGTGAAAAGTGGTTTTTCAACACTAACACAAGTGCGAAAAATGGTTTTTCCACACTAATACAAGTGCAAAAGTGGTTTCCTGCACCAACACAAGTGCTAAAAGTGGTTTTTCAACACTAACACAAGTGCGAAAAGTGGTTTTTCAACACTATCACAAGTGCAAAAAGTGGTTTTTCAACACTAACACAAGTGCGAAAAGTGGTTTTTCCACACTAATACAAGTGCAAAAGTGGTTTCCTGCACCAACACAAGTGCGAAAAGTGGTTTTTAAACACTAACACAAGTGCGAAAAGTGGTTTTTCAACACTAACACAAGTGCGAAAAGTGGTTTTTCCACACTAATACAAGTGCAAAAGTGGTTTCCTGCACCAACACAAGTGCGAAAAGTGGTTTTTCACCACTAACACAAGTGCGAAAAATGGTTTTTCAACACTAACACAAGTGCGAAAAGTGGTTTTTCAACACTATCACAAGTGCAAAAAGTGTTTTTTCCACACTAATACAAGTGCAAAAGTGGTTTCCTGCACCAACACAAGTGCGAAAAGTGGTTTTTCAACATTAACACAAGTGCGAAAAGTGTTTTTTCCACACTAATACAAGTGCAAAAGTGGTTTCCTGCACCAACACAAGTGCGAAAAGTAGTTTTTCAACACTAACACAAGTGCGAAAAGTGGTTTTTCAACACTAACACAAGTGCAAAAAGTGTTTTTTCAACACTAACACAAGTGCGAAAAGTGGTTTCTTGCACCAACACAAGTGCGAAAAGTGGTTTTTCAACACTAACACAAGTGCGAAAAGTGGTTTTTCAACATTAACACAAGTGCGATAAGTGGTTTTTCAACACTAACACAAGTGCGAAAAGTGGTTGTTCCACACTAATACAAGTGCAAAAGTGGTTTCTTGCACCAACACAAGTGCGAAAACTGGTTTTTCAACACTAAGACAAGTGCGAAAACTGGTTTTTCAACACTAACACAAGTGCGAAAAGTGGTTTTTCAACACTAACATAAGTGCGAAAAGTGGTTTTTCAACACTAATACAAGTGCAAAAGTGGTTTCCTGCACCAACACAAGTGCGAAAAGTGGTTTTTCAACACTAACACAAGTGCGAAAAGTGGTTTTTCAACACTAATTCAAGTGCAAAAGTGGTTTCCTGCACCAACACAAGTTCGAAAGGGGTTTTTTCAACACTAACACAAGTGCGAAAAGTGGTTTTTCAACACTATCACAATTGCAAAAAGTGTTTTTTCCACACTAATACAAGTGAAAAAGTGGTTTCCTGCACCAACACAAGTGCGAAAAGTGGTTTTTCAACACTAACACAAGTGCGAAAAGTGGTTTTTCAACACTAACACAAGTGCGAAAAGTGGTTTTTCAACACTAACACAAGTGCGAAAAGTGGTTTTTCCACACTAATACAAGTGCAAAAGTGGTTTCCTGCACCAACACAAGTGCGAAAAGTGGTTTTTCAACACTAACACAAGTGCGAAAAGTGGTTTTTCAACACTATCACAAGTGCAAAAAGTGTTTTTTCCACACTAATACAAGTGCAAAAGTGGTTTCCTGCACCAACACAAGTGCGGAAAGTGGTTTTTCAACACTCACACAAGTGCGAAAAGTGGTTTCTTGCACCAACACAAGTGCGAAAAGTGGTTTTTCAACACTAACACAAGTGCGAAAAGTGGTTTTTCAACATTAACACAAGTGTGAAAAGTGGTTTTTCAACACTAACACAAGTGCGAAAAATGGTTTTTCCACACTAATACAAGTGCAAAAGTGGTTTCCTGCACCAACACAAGTGCTAAAAGTGGTTTTTCAACACTAACACAAGTGCGAAAAGTGGTTTTTCAACACTATCACAAGTGCAAAAAGTGGGTTTTCAACACTAACACAAGTGCGAAAAGTGGTTTTTCCACACTAATACAAGTGCAAAAGTGGTTTCCTGCACCAACACAAGTGCGAAAAGTGGTTTTTAAACACTAACACAAGTGCGAAAAGTGGTTTTTCAACACTAACACAAGTGCGAAAAGTGGTTTTTCCACACTAATACAAGTGCAAAAGTGGTTTCCTGCACCAACACAAGTGCGAAAAGTGGGTTTTCAACACTAACACAAGTGCGAAAAGTGGTTTTTCAACACTATCACAAGTGCAAAAAGTGTTTTTTCCACACTAATACAAGTGCGAAAAGTGGTTTTTCAACACTAATACAAGTGCAAAAGTGGTTTCCTGCACCAACACAAGTGCGAAAAGTGGTTTTTCAACACTAACACAAGTGCGAAAAGTGGTTTTTCCACACTAATACAAGTGCAAAAGTGGTTTCCTGCACCAACACAAGTGCGAAAAGTGGTTTTTCAACATTAACACAAGTACGAAAAGTGTTTTTTCCACACTAATACAAGTGCAAAAGTGGTTTCCTGCACCAACACAAGTGCGAAAAGTAGTTTTTCAACACTAACACAAGTGCGAAAAGTGGTTTTTCAACACTAACACAAGTGCAAAAAGTGTTTTTTCAACACTAACACAAGTGCGAAAAGTGGTTTCTTGCACCAACACAAGTGCGAAAAGTGGTTTTTCAACACTAACACAAGTGCGAAAAGTGGTTTTTCAACATTAACACAAGTGCGATAAGTGGTTTTTCAACACTAACACAAGTGCGAAAAGTGGTTGTTCCACACTAATACAAGTGCAAAAGTGGTTTCTTGCACCAACACAAGTGCGAAAACTGGTTTTTCAACACTAAGACAAGTGCGAAAACTGGTTTTTCAACACTAACACAAGTGCGAAAAGTGGTTTTTCAACACTAACATAAGTGCGAAAAGTGGTTTTTCAACACTAATACAAGTGCAAAAGTGGTTTCCTGCACCAACACAAGTGCGAAAAGTGGTTTTTCAACACTAACACAAGTGCGAAAAGTGGTTTTTCAACACTAATTCAAGTGCAAAAGTGGTTTCCTGCACCAAAACAAGTTCGAAAGGGGTTTTTTCAACACTAACACAAGTGCGAAAAGTGGTTTTTCAACACTATCACAATTGCAAAAAGTGTTTTTTCCACACTAATACAAGTGAAAAAGTGGTTTCCTGCACCAACACAAGTGCGAAAAGTGGTTTTTCAACACTAACACAAGTGCGAAAAGTGGTTTTTCAACACTAACACAAGTGCGAAAAGTGGTTTTTCAACACTAACACAAGTGCGAAAAGTGGTTTTTCCACACTAATACAAGTGCAAAAGTGGTTTCCTGCACCAACACAAGTGCGAAAAGTGGTTTTTCAACACTAACACAAGTGCGAAAAGTGGTTTTTCAACACTATCACAAGTGCAAAAAGTGTTTTTTCCACACTAATACAAGTGCAAAAGTGGTTTCCTGCACCAACACAAGTGCGGAAAGTGGTTTTTCAACACTCACACAAGTGCGAAAAGTGGTTTCTTGCACCAACACAAGTGCGAAAAGTGGTTTTTCAACACTAACACAAGTGCGAAAAGTGGTTTTTCAACATTAACACAAGTGTGAAAAGTGGTTTTTCAACACTAACACAAGTGCGAAAAATGGTTTTTCCACACTAATACAAGTGCAAAAGTGGTTTCCTGCACCAACACAAGTGCTAAAAGTGGTTTTTCAACACTAACACAAGTGCGAAAAGTGGTTTTTCAACACTATCACAAGTGCAAAAAGTGGTTTTTCAACACTAACACAAGTGCGAAAAGTGGTTTTTCCACACTAATACAAGTGCAAAAGTGGTTTCCTGCACCAACACAAGTGCGAAAAGTGGTTTTTAAACACTAACACAAGTGCGAAAAGTGGTTTTTCAACACTAACACAAGTGCGAAAAGTGGTTTTTCCACACTAATACAAGTGCAAAAGTGGTTTCCTGCACCAACACAAGTGCGAAAAGTGGGTTTTCAACACTAACACAAGTGCGAAAAGTGGTTTTTCAACACTATCACAAGTGCAAAAAGTGTTTTTTCCACACTAATACAAGTGCGAAAAGTGGTTTTTCAACACTAATACAAGTGCAAAAGTGGTTTCCTGCACCAACACAAGTGCGAAAAGTGGTTTTTCAACACTAACACAAGTGCGAAAAGTGGTTTTTCAACACTAACACAAGTGCGAAAAGTGGTTTTTCAACACTAACATAAGTGCGAAACGTGGTTTTTCAACACTAATACAAGTGCAAAAGTGGTTTCCTGCACCAACACAAGTGCGAAAAGTGGTTTTTCAACACTAACACAAGTGCGAAAAGTGGTTTTTCAACACTAATTCAAGTGCAAAAGTGGTTTCCTGCACCAACACAAGTTCGAAAGGGGGTTTTTCAACACAAACACAAGTGCGAAAAGTGGTTTTTCAACACTATCACAATTGCAAAAAGTGTTTTTTCCACACTAATACAAGTGAAAAAGTGGTTTCCTGCACCAACACAAGTGCGAAAAGTGGTTTTTCAACACTAACACAAGTGCGAAAAGTGGCTTTTCAACACTAACACAAGTGCGAAAAGTGGTTTTTCAACACTAACACAAGTGCGAAAAGTGGTTTTTCCACACTAATACAAGTGCAAAAGTGGTTTCCTGCACCAACACAAGTGCGAAAAGTGGTTTTTCAACACTAACACAAGTGCGAAAAGTGGTTTTTCAACACTATCACAAGTGCAAAAAGTGTTTTTTCCACACTAATACAAGTGCAAAAGTGGTTTCCTGCACCAACACAAGTGCGGAAAGTGGTTTCCTGCACCAACACAAGTGCGGAAAGTGGTTTTTCAACACTCACACAAGTGCGAAAAGTGGTTTCTTGCACCAACACAAGTGCGAAAAGTGGTTTTTCAACACTAACACAAGTGCGAAAAGTGGTTTTTCAACATTAACACAAGTGTGAAAAGTGGTTTTTCAACACTAACACAAGTGCGAAAAATGGTTTTTCCACACTAATACAAGTGCAAAAGTGGTTTCCTGCACCAACACAAGTGCTAAAAGTGGTTTTTCAACACTAACACAAGTGCGAAAAGTGGTTTTTCAACACTATCACAAGTGCAAAAAGTGGTTTTTCAACACTAACACAAGTGCGAAAAGTGGTTTTTCCACACTAATACAAGTGCAAAAGTGGTTTCCTGCACCAACACAAGTGCGAAAAGTGGTTTTTAAACACTAACACAAGTGCGAAAAGTGGTTTTTCAACACTAACACAAGTGCGAAAAGTGGTTTTTCCACACTAATACAAGTGCAAAAGTGGTTTCCTGCACCAACACAAGTGCGAAAAGTGGGTTTTCAACACTAACACAAGTGCGAAAAGTGGTTTTTCAACACTATCACAAGTGCAAAAAGTGTTTTTTCCACACTAATACAAGTGCAAAAGTGGTTTCCTGCACCAACACAAGTGCGGAAAGTGGTTTTTCAACACTCACACAAGTGCGAAAAGTGGTTTCTTGCACCAACACAAGTGCGAAAAGTGGTTTTTAAACACTAACACAAGTGCGAAAAGTGGTTTTTCAACACTAACACAAGTGCGAAAAGTGGTTTTTCCACACTAATACAAGTGCAAAAGTGGTTTCCTGCACCAACACAAGTGCGAAAAGTGGTTTTTCACCACTAACACAAGTGCGAAAAATGGTTTTTAAACACTAACACAAGTGCGAAAAGTGGTTTTTCAACACTATCACAAGTACAAAAAGTGTTTTTTCCACACTAATACAAGTGCAAAAGTGGTTTCCTGCACCAGCACAAGTGCGAAAAGTGTTTTTCAACACTAACACAAGTGCAAAAAGTGTTTTTTCCACACTAATACAAGTGCAAAAGTGGTTTCCTGCACCAACACAAGTGCGAAAAGTGGTTTGTCAACACTAACACAAGTGCGAAAAGTGGTTTTTCAACACTAACACAAGTGCGAAAAGTGGTTTTTCAACACTAACACAAGTGCGAAAAGTGGTTTCTTGCACCAACACAAGTGCGAAAAGTGGTTTTTCAACACTAACACAAGTGCGAAAAGTGGTTTTTCAACATTAACACAAGTGCGATAAGTGGTTTTTCAACACTAACACAAGTGCAAAAAGTGTTTTTTCCACACTAATACAAGTGCAAAAGTGGTTTCCTGCACCAACACAAGTGCGAAAAGTGGTTTTTCAACGCAAACACAAGTGCGAAAAGTGGTTTATCAACACTAACACAAGTGCGAAAAGTGGTTTTTCCACACTAATACAAGTGCAAAAGTGGTTTCCTGCACCAACACAAGTGCGAAAAGTGGTTTTTCAACACTAACACAAGTGCGAAAAGTGGTTTTTCAACACTAACACAAGTGCAGAAAGTGTTTTTTTCCACGCTAATACAAGTGCAAAAGTGGTTTCCTGCACCAACACAAGTGCGAAAAGTGGTTTTTCAACACTAACAAAAGTGCGAAAAGTGGTTTTTCAACACTAACACAAGTGCGAAAAGTGGTTTCTTGCACCAACACAAGTGCGAAAAGTGGTTTTTCAACACTAACACAAGTGCGAAAAGTGGTTTTTCAACATTAACACAAGTGCGAAAAGTGGTTTTTCAACACTAACACAAGTGCGAAAAGTGGTTTATCCACACTAATACAAGTGCAAAAGTGGTTTCCTGCACCAACACAAGTGCGAAAAGTGGTTTTTCAACACTAACACAAGTGCGAAAAGTGGTTTTTCAACACTAATTCAAGTGCAAAAGTGGTTTCCTGCACCAACACAAGTGCGAAAAGGGGTTTTTCAACACTAACACAAATGCGAAAAGTGGTTTTTCAACACTATCACAATTGCAAAAAGTGTTTTTTCCACACTAATACAAGTGCAAAAGTGGTTTCCTGCACCAACACAAGTGCGAAAAGTGGTTTTTCAACACTAACACAAGTGCGAAAAGTGGTTTTTCAACACTAACACAAGTGCGAAAAGTGGTTTTTCAACACTAACACAAGTGCAAAAAGTGGTTTTTCCACACTAATACAAGTGCAAAAGTGGTTTCCTGCACCAACACAAGTGCGGAAAGTGGTTTTTCAACACTCACACAAGTGCGAAAAGTGGTTTCTTGCACCAACACAAGTGCGAAAAGTGGTTTTTAAACACTAACACAAGTGCGAAAAGTGGTTTTTCAACACTAACACAAGTGTGAAAAGTGGTTTTTCCACACTAATACAAGTGCAAAAGTGGTTTCCTGCACCAACACAAGTGCGAAAAGTGGTTTTTCACCACTAACACAAGTGCGAAAAATGGTTTTTCAACACTAACACAAGTGCGAAAAGTGGTTTTTCAACACTATCACAAGTGCAAAAAGTGTTTTTTCCACACTAATACAAGTGCAAAAGTGGTTTTTCAACATTAACACAAGTGCGAAAAGTGTTTTTTCCACACTAATACAAGTGCAAAAGTGGTTTCCTGCACCAACACAAGTGCGAAAAGTGGTTTTTCAACACTAACACAAGTGCGAAAAGTGGTTTTTCAACACTAACACAAGTGCAAAAAGTGTTTTTTCAACACTAACACAAGTGCGAAAAGTGGTTTCTTGCACCAACACAAGTGCGAAAAGTGGTTTTTCAACACTAACACAAGTGCGAAAAGTGGTTTTTCAACATTATCACAAGTGCGTTAAGTGGTTTTTCAACACTAACACAAGTGCGAAAAGTGGTTGTTCCACACTAATACAAGTGCAAAAGTGGTTTCCTGCACCAACACAAGTGCGGAAAGTGGTTTTTCAACACTCACACAAGTGCGAAAAGTGGTTTCTTGCACCAACACAAGTGCGAAAAGTGGTTTTTAAACACTAACACAAGTGCGAAAAGTGGTTTTTCAACACTAACACAAGTGCGAAAAGTGGTTTTTCCACACTAATACAAGTGCAAAAGTGGTTTCCTGCACCAACACAAGTGCGAAAAGTGGTTTTTCACCACTAACACAAGTGCGAAAAATGGTTTTTCAACACTAACACAAGTGCGAAAAGTGGTTTTTCCACACTAATACAAGTGCAAAAGTGGTTTCCTGCACCAACACAAGTGCGAAAAGTGGTTTTTCACCACTAACACAAGTGCGAAAAATGGTTTTTCCACACTAATACAAGTGCAAAAGTGGTTTCCTGCACCAACACAAGTGCTAAAAGTGGTTTTTCAACACTAACACAAGTGCGAAAAGTGGTTTTTCAACACTATCACAAGTGCAAAAAGTGGTTTTTCAACACTAACACAAGTGCGAAAAGTGGTTTTCCACACTAATACAAGTGCAAAAGTGGTTTCCTGCACCAACACAAGTGCGAAAAGTGGTTTTTAAACACTAACACAAGTGCGAAAAGTGGTTTTTCAACACTAACACAAGTGCGAAAAGTGGTTTTTCCACACTAATACAAGTGCAAAAGTGGTTTCCTGCACCAACACAAGTGCGAAAAGTGGTTTTTAAACACTAACACAAGTGCGAAAAGTGGTTTTTCAACACTAACACAAGTGCGAAAAGTGGTTTTTCCACACTAATACAAGTGCAAAAGTGGTTTCCTGCACCAACACAAGTGCGAAAAGTGGGTTTTCAACACTAACACAAGTGCGAAAAGTGGTTTTTCAACACTATCACAAGTGCAAAAAGTGTTTTTTCCACACTAATACAAGTGCGAAAAGTGGTTTTTCAACACTAATACAAGTGCAAAAGTGGTTTCCTGCACCAACACAAGTGCGAAAAGTGGTTTTTCAACACTAACACAAGTGCGAAAAGTGGTTTTTCAACACTAACACAAGTGCGAAAAGTGGTTTTTCAACACTAACATAAGTGCGAAACGTGGTTTTTCAACACTAATACAAGTGCAAAAGTGGTTTCCTGCACCAACACAAGTGCGAAAAGTGGTTTTTCAACACTAACACAAGTGCGAAAAGTGGTTTTTCAACACTAATTCAAGTGCAAAAGTGGTTTCCTGCACCAACACAAGTTCGAAAGGGGGTTTTTCAACACAAACACAAGTGCGAAAAGTGGTTTTTCAACACTATCACAATTGCAAAAAGTGTTTTTTCCACACTAATACAAGTGAAAAAGTGGTTTCCTGCACCAACACAAGTGCGAAAAGTGGTTTTTCAACACTAACACAAGTGCGAAAAGTGGCTTTTCAACACTAACACAAGTGCGAAAAGTGGTTTTTCAACACTAACACAAGTGCGAAAAGTGGTTTTTCCACACTAATACAAGTGCAAAAGTGGTTTCCTGCACCAACACAAGTGCGAAAAGTGGTTTTTCAACACTAACACAAGTGCGAAAAGTGGTTTTTCAACACTATCACAAGTGCAAAAAGTGTTTTTTCCACACTAATACAAGTGCAAAAGTGGTTTCCTGCACCAACACAAGTGCGGAAAGTGGTTTCCTGCACCAACACAAGTGCGGAAAGTGGTTTTTCAACACTCACACAAGTGCGAAAAGTGGTTTCTTGCACCAACACAAGTGCGAAAAGTGGTTTTTCAACACTAACACAAGTGCGAAAAGTGGTTTTTCAACATTAACACAAGTGTGAAAAGTGGTTTTTCAACACTAACACAAGTGCGAAAAATGGTTTTTCCACACTAATACAAGTGCAAAAGTGGTTTCCTGCACCAACACAAGTGCTAAAAGTGGTTTTTCAACACTAACACAAGTGCGAAAAGTGGTTTTTCAACACTATCACAAGTGCAAAAAGTGGTTTTTCAACACTAACACAAGTGCGAAAAGTGGTTTTTCCACACTAATACAAGTGCAAAAGTGGTTTCCTGCACCAACACAAGTGCGAAAAGTGGTTTTTAAACACTAACACAAGTGCGAAAAGTGGTTTTTCAACACTAACACAAGTGCGAAAAGTGGTTTTTCCACACTAATACAAGTGCAAAAGTGGTTTCCTGCACCAACACAAGTGCGAAAAGTGGGTTTTCAACACTAACACAAGTGCGAAAAGTGGTTTTTCAACACTATCACAAGTGCAAAAAGTGTTTTTTCCACACTAATACAAGTGCAAAAGTGGTTTCCTGCACCAACACAAGTGCGGAAAGTGGTTTTTCAACACTCACACAAGTGCGAAAAGTGGTTTCTTGCACCAACACAAGTGCGAAAAGTGGTTTTTAAACACTAACACAAGTGCGAAAAGTGGTTTTTCAACACTAACACAAGTGCGAAAAGTGGTTTTTCCACACTAATACAAGTGCAAAAGTGGTTTCCTGCACCAACACAAGTGCGAAAAGTGGTTTTTCACCACTAACACAAGTGCGAAAAATGGTTTTTAAACACTAACACAAGTGCGAAAAGTGGTTTTTCAACACTATCACAAGTACAAAAAGTGTTTTTTCCACACTAATACAAGTGCAAAAGTGGTTTCCTGCACCAGCACAAGTGCGAAAAGTGTTTTTCAACACTAACACAAGTGCAAAAAGTGTTTTTTCCACACTAATACAAGTGCAAAAGTGGTTTCCTGCACCAACACAAGTGCGAAAAGTGGTTTGTCAACACTAACACAAGTGCGAAAAGTGGTTTTTCAACACTAACACAAGTGCGAAAAGTGGTTTTTCAACACTAACACAAGTGCGAAAAGTGGTTTCTTGCACCAACACAAGTGCGAAAAGTGGTTTTTCAACACTAACACAAGTGCGAAAAGTGGTTTTTCAACATTAACACAAGTGCGATAAGTGGTTTTTCAACACTAACACAAGTGCAAAAAGTGTTTTTTCCACACTAATACAAGTGCAAAAGTGGTTTCCTGCACCAACACAAGTGCGAAAAGTGGTTTTTCAACGCAAACACAAGTGCGAAAAGTGGTTTATCAACACTAACACAAGTGCGAAAAGTGGTTTTTCCACACTAATACAAGTGCAAAAGTGGTTTCCTGCACCAACACAAGTGCGAAAAGTGGTTTTTCAACACTAACACAAGTGCGAAAAGTGGTTTTTCAACACTAACACAAGTGCAGAAAGTGTTTTTTTCCACGCTAATACAAGTGCAAAAGTGGTTTCCTGCACCAACACAAGTGCGAAAAGTGGTTTTTCAACACTAACAAAAGTGCGAAAAGTGGTTTTTCAACACTAACACAAGTGCGAAAAGTGGTTTCTTGCACCAACACAAGTGCGAAAAGTGGTTTTTCAACACTAACACAAGTGCGAAAAGTGGTTTTTCAACATTAACACAAGTGCGAAAAGTGGTTTTTCAACACTAACACAAGTGCGAAAAGTGGTTTATCCACACTAATACAAGTGCAAAAGTGGTTTCCTGCACCAACACAAGTGCGAAAAGTGGTTTTTCAACACTAACACAAGTGCGAAAAGTGGTTTTTCAACACTAATTCAAGTGCAAAAGTGGTTTCCTGCACCAACACAAGTGCGAAAAGGGGTTTTTCAACACTAACACAAATGCGAAAAGTGGTTTTTCAACACTATCACAATTGCAAAAAGTGTTTTTTCCACACTAATACAAGTGCAAAAGTGGTTTCCTGCACCAACACAAGTGCGAAAAGTGGTTTTTCAACACTAACACAAGTGCGAAAAGTGGTTTTTCAACACTAACACAAGTGCGAAAAGTGGTTTTTCAACACTAACACAAGTGCAAAAAGTGGTTTTTCCACACTAATACAAGTGCAAAAGTGGTTTCCTGCACCAACACAAGTGCGGAAAGTGGTTTTTCAACACTCACACAAGTGCGAAAAGTGGTTTCTTGCACCAACACAAGTGCGAAAAGTGGTTTTTAAACACTAACACAAGTGCGAAAAGTGGTTTTTCAACACTAACACAAGTGTGAAAAGTGGTTTTTCCACACTAATACAAGTGCAAAAGTGGTTTCCTGCACCAACACAAGTGCGAAAAGTGGTTTTTCACCACTAACACAAGTGCGAAAAATGGTTTTTCAACACTAACACAAGTGCGAAAAGTGGTTTTTCAACACTATCACAAGTGCAAAAAGTGTTTTTTCCACACTAATACAAGTGCAAAAGTGGTTTTTCAACATTAACACAAGTGCGAAAAGTGTTTTTTCCACACTAATACAAGTGCAAAAGTGGTTTCCTGCACCAACACAAGTGCGAAAAGTGGTTTTTCAACACTAACACAAGTGCGAAAAGTGGTTTTTCAACACTAACACAAGTGCAAAAAGTGTTTTTTCAACACTAACACAAGTGCGAAAAGTGGTTTCTTGCACCAACACAAGTGCGAAAAGTGGTTTTTCAACACTAACACAAGTGCGAAAAGTGGTTTTTCAACATTATCACAAGTGCGTTAAGTGGTTTTTCAACACTAACACAAGTGCGAAAAGTGGTTGTTCCACACTAATACAAGTGCAAAAGTGGTTTCCTGCACCAACACAAGTGCGGAAAGTGGTTTTTCAACACTCACACAAGTGCGAAAAGTGGTTTCTTGCACCAACACAAGTGCGAAAAGTGGTTTTTAAACACTAACACAAGTGCGAAAAGTGGTTTTTCAACACTAACACAAGTGCGAAAAGTGGTTTTTCCACACTAATACAAGTGCAAAAGTGGTTTCCTGCACCAACACAAGTGCGAAAAGTGGTTTTTCACCACTAACACAAGTGCGAAAAATGGTTTTTCAACACTAACACAAGTGCGAAAAGTGGTTTTTCCACACTAATACAAGTGCAAAAGTGGTTTCCTGCACCAACACAAGTGCGAAAAGTGGTTTTTCACCACTAACACAAGTGCGAAAAATGGTTTTTCCACACTAATACAAGTGCAAAAGTGGTTTCCTGCACCAACACAAGTGCTAAAAGTGGTTTTTCAACACTAACACAAGTGCGAAAAGTGGTTTTTCAACACTATCACAAGTGCAAAAAGTGGTTTTTCAACACTAACACAAGTGCGAAAAGTGGTTTTCCACACTAATACAAGTGCAAAAGTGGTTTCCTGCACCAACACAAGTGCGAAAAGTGGTTTTTAAACACTAACACAAGTGCGAAAAGTGGTTTTTCAACACTAACACAAGTGCGAAAAGTGGTTTTTCCACACTAATACAAGTGCAAAAGTGGTTTCCTGCACCAACACAAGTGCGAAAAGTGGTTTTTCAACACTAACACAAGTGCGAAAAGTGGTTTTTCAACACTATCACAAGTGCAAAAAGTGTTTTTTCCACACTAATACAAGTGCAAAAGTGGTTTCCTGCACCAACACAAGCGCGGAAAGTGGTTTTTCAACATTCACACAAGTGCGAAAAGTGGTTTCTTGCACCAACACAAGTGCGAAAAGTGGTTTTTAAACACTAACACAAGTGCGAAAAGTGGTTTTCAACACTAACACAAGTGCGAAAAGTGGTTTTTCCACACTAATACAAGTGCAAAAGTGGTTTCCTGCACCAACACAAGTGCGAAAAGTGGTTTTTCACCACTAACACAAGTGCGAAAAATGGTTTTTCAACACTAACACAAGTGCGAAAAGTGGTTTTTCAACACTATCACAAGTGCAAAAAGTGTTTTTTCCACACTAATACAAGTGCAAAAGTGGTTTCCTGCACCAGCACAAGTGCGAAAAGTGTTTTTCAACACTAACACAAGTGCAAAAAGTGTTTTTTCCACACTAATACAAGTGCAAAAGTGGTTTCCTGCACCAACACAAGTGCGAAAAGTGGTTTGTCAACACTAACACAAGTGCGAAAAGTGGTTTTTCAACACTAACACAAGTGCGAAAAGTGGTTTTTCAACACTAACACAACTGCGAAAAGTGGTTTCCTGCACCAACACAAGTGCGAAAAGTGGTTTTTCAATGCAAACACAAGTGCGAAAAGTGGTTTATCAACACTAACACAAGTGCGAAAAGTGGTTTTTCCACACTAATACAAGTGCAAAAGTGGTTTCCTGCACCAACACAAGTGCGAAAAGTGGTTTTTCAACACTAACACAAGTGCGAAAAGTGGTTTTTCAACACTAACACAAGTGCAAAAAGTGTTTTTTTCCACGCTAATACAAGTGCAAAAGTGGTTTCCTGCACCAATACAAGTGCGAAAAGTGGTTTTTCAACACTAACAAAAGTGCGAAAAGTGGTTTTTCAACACTAACACAAGTGCGAAAAGTGGTTTCTTGCACCAACACAAGTGCGAAAAGTGGTTTTTCAACACTAACACAAGTGCGAAAAGTGGTTTTTCAACATTAACACAAGTGCGAAAAGTGGTTTTTCAACACTAACACAAGTGCGAAAAGTGGTTTTTCCACACTAATACAAGTGCAAAAGTGGTTTCCTGCACCAACACAAGTGCGGAAAGTGGTTTTTCAACACTCACACAAGTGCGAAAAGTGGTTTCTTGCACCAACACAAGTGCGAAAAGTGGTTTTTCAACACTAACACAAGTGCGAAAAGTGGTTTTTCAACATTAACACAAGTGTGAAAAGTGGTTTTTCAACACTAACACAAGTGCGAAAAATGGTTTTTCCACACTAATACAAGTGCAAAAGTGGTTTCCTGCACCAACACAAGTGCTAAAAGTGGTTTTTCAACACTAACACAAGTGCGAAAAGTGGTTTTTCAACACTATCACAAGTGCAAAAAGTGGTTTTTCAACACTAACACAAGTGCGAAAAGTGGTTTTTCCACACTAATACAAGTGCAAAAGTGGTTTCCTGCACCAACACAAGTGCGAAAAGTGGTTTTTAAACACTAACACAAGTGCGAAAAGTGGTTTTTCAACACTAACACAAGTGCGAAAAGTGGTTTTTCCACACTAATACAAGTGCAAAAGTGGTTTCCTGCACCAACACAAGTGCGAAAAGTGGGTTTTCAACACTAACACAAGTGCGAAAAGTGGTTTTTCAACACTATCACAAGTGCAAAAAGTGGTTTTTCCACACTAATACAAGTGCAAAAGTGGTTTCCTGCACCAACACAAGTGCGGAAAGTGGTTTTTCAACACTCACACAAGTGCGAAAAGTGGTTTCTTGCACCAACACAAGTGCGAAAAGTGGTTCTTAAACACTAACACAAGTGCGAAAAGTGGTTTTTCAACACTAACACAAGTGCGAAAAGTGGTTTTTCCACACTAATACAAGTGCAAAAGTGGTTTCCTGCACCAACACAAGTGCGAAAAGTGGTTTTTCACCACTAACACAAGTGCGAAAAATGGTTTTTCAACACTAACACAAGTGCGAAAAGTGGTTTTTCAACACTATCACAAGTGCAAAAAGTGTTTTTTCCACACTAATACAAGTGCAAAAGTGGTTTCCTGCACCAACACAAGTGCGAAAAGTGGTTTGTCAACACTAACACAAGTGCGAAAAGTGGTTTTTCAACACTAACACAAGTGCGAAAAGTGGTTTTTCAACACTAACACAAGTGCGAAAAGTGGTTTCTTGCACCAACACAAGTGCGAAAAGTGGTTTTTCAACTCTAACACAAGTGCGAAAAGTGGTTTTTCAACATTAACACAAGTGCGATAAGTGGTTTTTCAACACTAACACAAGTGCAAAAAGTGTTTTTTCCACACTAATACAAGTGCAAAAGTGGTTTCCTGCACCAACACAAGTGCGAAAAGTGGTTTTTCAACGCAAACAAAAGTGCGAAAAGTGGTTTATCAACACTAACACAAGTGCGAAAAGTGGTTTTTCCACACTAATACAAGTGCAAAAGTGGTTTCCTGCACCAACACAAGTGCGAAAAGTGGTTTTTCAACACTAACACAAGTGCGAAAAGTGGTTTTTCAACACTAACACAAGTGCAAAAAGTGTTTTTTTCCACGCTAATACAAGTGCAAAAGTGGTTTCCTGCACCAACACAAGTGCGAAAAGTGGTTTTTCAACACTAACAAAAGTGCGAAAAGTGGTTTTTCAACACTAACACAAGTGCGAAAAGTGGTTTCTTGCACCAACACAAGTGCGAAAAGTGGTTTTTCAACACTAACACAAGTGCGAAAAGTGGTTTTTCAACATTAACACAAGTGCGAAAAGTGGTTTTTCAACACTAACACAAGTGCGAAAAGTGGTTTTTCCACACTAATACAAGTGCAAAAGTGGTTTCCTGCACCAACACAAGTGCGAAAAGTGGTTTTTTAACACTAACACAAGTGCGAAAAGTGGTTTTTCAACACTAATTCAAGTGCAAAAGTGGTTTCCTGCACCAACACAAGTGCGAAAAGGGGTTTTTCAACACTAACACAAATGCGAAAAGTGGTTTTTCAACACTATCACAATTGCAAAAAGTGTTTTTTCCACACTAATACAAGTGCAAAAGTGGTTTCCTGCACCAACACAAGTGCGAAAAGTGGTTTTTCAACACTAACAGAAGTGCGAAAAGTCGTTTTTCAACACTAACACAAGTGCGAAAAGTGGTTTTTCAACACTAACACAAGTGCAAAAAGTGGTTTTTCCACACTAATACAAGTGCAAAAGTGGTTTCCTGCACCAACACAAGTGCGGAGAATGGTTTTTCAACACTCACACAAGTGCGAAAAGTGGTTTCTTGCACCAACACAAGTGCGAAAAGTGGTTTTTAAACACTAACACAAGTGCGAAAAGTGGTTTTTCAACACTAACACAAGTGCGAAAAGTGGTTTTTCCACACTAATACAAGTGCAAAAGTGGTTTCCTGCACCAACACAAGTGCGAAAAGTGGTTTTTCACCACTAACACAAGTGCGAAAAATGGTTTTTCAACACTAACACAAGTGCGAAAAGTGGTTTTTCAACACTATCACAAGTGCAAAAAGTGTTTTTTCCACACTAATACAAGTGCAAAAGTGGTTTCCTGCACCAACACAAGTGCGAAAAGTGGTTTTTCAACATTAACACAAGTGCGAAAAGTGTTTTTTCCACACTAATACAAGTGCAAAAGTGGTTTCCTGCACCAACACAAGTGCGAAAAGTGGTTTTTCAACACTAACACAAGTGCGAAAAGTGGTTTTTCAACACTAACACAAGTGCAAAAAGTGTTTTTTCAACACTAACACAAGTGCGAAAAGTGGTTTCTTGCACCAACACAAGTGCGAAAAGTGGTTTTTCAACACTAACACAAGTGCGAAAAGTGGTTTTTCAACATTAACACAAGTGCGTTAAGTGGTTTTTCAACACTAACACAAGTGCGAAAAGTGGTTGTTCCACACTAATACAAGTGCAAAAGTGGTTTCCTGCACCAACACAAGTGCGGAAAGTGGTTTTTTAACACTCACACAAGTGCGAAAAGTGGTTTCTTGCACCAACACAAGTGCGAAAAGTGGTTTTTAAACACTAACACAAGTGCGAAAAGTGGTTTTTCAACACTAACACAAGTGCGAAAAGTGGTTTTTCCACACTAATACAAGTGCAAAAGTGGTTTCCTGCACCAACACAAGTGCGAAAAGTGGTTTTTCACCACTAACACAAGTGTGAAAAATGGTTTTTCAACACTAACACAAGTGCGAAAAGTGGTTTTTCAACACTATCACAAGTGCAAAAAGTGTTTTTTCCACACTAATACAAGTGCAAAAGTGGTTTCCTGCACCAACACAAGTGCAAAAAGTGTTTTTCAACACTAACACAAGTGCAAAAAGTGTTTTTTCCACACTAATACAAGTGCAAAAGTGGTTTCCTGCACCAACACAAGTGCGAAAAGTGGTTTGTCAACACTAACACAAGTGCGAAAAGTGGTTTTTCAACACTAACACAAGTGCGAAAAGTGGTTTTTCAACACTAACACAAGTGCGAAAAGTGGTTTCTTGCACCAACACAAGTGCGAAAAGTGGTTTTTCAACACTAACACAAGTGCGAAAAGTGGTTTTTCAACATTAACACAAGTGCGATAAGTGGTTTTTCAACACTAACACAAGTGCAAAAAGTGTTTTTTCCACACTAATACAAGTGCAAAAGTGGTTTCCTGCACCAACACAAGTGCGAAAAGTGGTTTTTCAACGCAAACACAAGTGCGAAAAGTGGTTTATCAACACTAACACAAGTGCGAAAAGTGGTTTTTCCACACTAATACAAGTGCAAAAGTGGTTTCCTGCACCAACACAAGTGCGAAAAGTGGTTTTTCAACACTAACACAAGTGCGAAAAGTGGTTTTTCAACACTAACACAAGTGCAAAAAGTGTTTTTTTCCACGCTAATACAAGTGCAAAAGTGGTTTCCTGCACAAACACAAGTGCGAAAAGTGGTTTTTCAACACTAACAAAAGTGCGAAAAGTGGTTTTTCAACACTAACACAAGTGCGAAAAGTGGTTTTTCAACACTAACACAAGTGCGAAAAGTGGTTTTTCAACACTATCACAAGTGCAAAAAGTGTTTTTTCCACACTAATACAGGTGCAAAAGTGGTTTCCTGCACCAACACAAGTGCGAAAAGTGGTTTTCAACACTAACACAAGTGCGAAAAGTGGTTTTTCAACACTAACACAAGTGCGAAAAGTGGTTTTTCCACACTAATACAAGTGCAAAAGTGGTTTCCTGCACCAACACAAGTGCGAAAAGTGGTTTTTCAACACTAACACAAGTGCGAAAAGTGGTTTTTCAACACTAACACAAGTGCGAAAAGTGGTTTTTCCACACTAATACAAGTGCAAAAGTGGTTTCCTGCACCAACACAAGTGCGAAAAGTGGTTTTTCAACACTAACACAAGTGCGAAAAGTGGTTTTTCCACACTAATACAAGTGCAAAAGTGGTTTCCTGCACCAACACAAGTGCGAAAAGTGGTTTTTCAACACTAACACAAGTGCGAAAAGCGGTTTTTCAACACTATCACAAGTGCAAAAAGTGTTTTTTCCACACTAATACAAGTGCAAAAGTGGTTTCCTGCACCAACACAAGTGCGGAAAGTGGTTTTTCAACACTCACACAAGTGCGAAAAGTGGTTTCTTGCACCAACACAAGTGCGAAAAGTGGTTTTTAAACACTAACACAAGTGCGAAAAGTGGTTTTTCAACACTAACACAAGTGCGAAAAGTGGTTTTTCCACACTAATACAAGTGCAAAAGTGGTTTCCTGCACCAACACAAGTGCGAAAAGTGGTTTTTCACCACTAACACAAGTGCGAAAAATGGTTTTTCAACACTAACACAAGTGCGAAAAGTGGTTTTTCAACACTATCACAAGTGCAAAAAGTGTTTTTTCCACACTAATACAAGTGCAAAAGTGGTTTCCTGCACCAGCACAAGTGCGAAAAGTGTTTTTCAACACTAACACAAGTGCAAAAAGTGTTTTTTCCACACTAATACAAGTGCAAAAGTGGTTTCCTGCACCAACACAAGTGCGAAAAGTGGTTTGTCAACACTAACACAAGTGCGAAAAGTGGGTTTTCAACACTAACACAAGTGCGAAAAGTGGTTTTTCAACACTAACACAAGTGCGAAAAGTGGTTTCTTGCACCAACACAAGTGCGAAAAGTGGTTTTTCAACACTAACACAAGTGCGAAAAGTGGTTTTTCAACATTAACACAAGTGCGATAAGTGGTTTTTCAACACTAACACAAGTGCAAAAAGTGTTTTTTCCACACTAATACAAGTGCAAAAGTGGTTTCCTGCACCAACACAAGTGCGAAAAGTGGTTTTTCAACGCAAACACAAGTGCGAAAAGTGGTTTATCAACACTAACACAAGTGCGAAAAGTGGTTTTTCCACACTAATACAAGTGCAAAAGTGGTTTCCTGCACCAACACAAGTGCGAAAAGTGGTTTTTCAACACTAACACAAGTGCGAAAAGTGGTTTTTCAACACTATCACAAGTGCAAAAAGTGGTTTTTCAACACTAATACAAGTGCAAAAGTGGTTTCCTGCACCAACACAAGTGCGAAAAGTGTTTTCTCCACACTAATACAAGTGCAAAAAGTGTTTTTTCCACACTAATACAAGTGCAAAAGTGGTTTCCTGCACCAACACAAGTGCGAAAAGTGGTTTTTCAACACTATCACAAGTGCAAAAAGTGTTTTCTCCACACTAATACAAGTGCGAAAAGTGGTTTTTCCACACTAATACAAGTGCAAAAGTGGTTCCCTGCACCAACACAAGTGCGAAAAGTGGTTTTTCAACACTAACACAAGTGCGAAAAGTGGTTTTTCAACACTATCACAAGTGCAAAAAGTGTTTTTTCCACACTAATACAAGTGCAAAAGTGGTTTCCTGCACCAACACAAGTGCGGAAAGTGGTTTTTCAACACACACAAGTGCGAAAAGTGGTTTCTTGCACCAACACAAGTGCGAAAAGTGGTTTTTCAACACTAACACAAGTGTGAAAAGTGGTTTTTCAACATTAACACAAGTGTGAAAAGTGGTTTTTCAACACTAACACAAGTGCGAAAAATGGTTTTTCCACACTAATACAAGTGCAAAAGTGGTTTCCTGCACCAACACAAGTGCGAAAAGTGGTTTTTCAACACTAACACAAGTGCGAAAAGTGGTTTTTCAACACTATCACAAGTGCAAAAAGTGGTTTTTCAACACTAACACAAGTGCGAAAAGTGGTTTTTCCACACTAATACAAGTGCAAAAGTGGTTTCCTGCACCAACACAAGTGCGAAAAGTGGCTTTTAAACACTAACACAAGTGCGAAAAGTGGTTTTTCAACACTAACACAAGTGCGAAAAGTGGTTTTTCCACACTAATACAAGTGCAAAAGTGGTTTCCTGCACCAACACAAGTGCGAAAAGTGGTTTTTCAACACTAACACAAGTGCGAAAAGTGGTTTTTCAACACTATCACAAGTGCAAAAAGTGTTTTTTCCACACGAATACAAGTGCAAAAGTGGTTTCCTGCACCAACACAAGTGCGGAAAGTAGTTTTTCAACACTCACACAAGTGCGAAAAGTGGTTTCTTGCACCAACACAAGTGCGAAAAGTGGTTTTTAAACACTAACACAAGTGCGAAAAGTGGTTTTTTCAACAACTAACACAAGTGCGAAAAGTGGTTTTTCCACACTAATACAAGTGCAAAAGTGGTTTCCTGCACCAACACAAGTGCGAAAAGTGGTTTTTCACCACTAACACAAGTGCGAAAAATGGTTTTTCAACACTAACACAAGTGCGAAAAGTGGTTTTTCAACACTATCACAAGTGCAAAAAGTGTTTTTTCCACACTAATACAAGTGCAAAAGTGGTTTCCTGCACCAACACAAGTGCGAAAAGTGGTTTTTCAACGCTAACACAAGTGCGAAAAGTGTTTTTTCCACACTAATACAAGTGCAAAAGTGGTTTCCTGCACCAACACAAGTGCGAAAAGTGTTTTTCAACACTAACACAAGTGCAAAAAGTGTTTTTTCCACACTAATACAAGTGCAAAAGTGGTTTCCTGCACCAACACAAGTGCTAAAAGTGGTTTTTCAACACTAACACAAGTGCGAAAAGTGGTTTTTCAACACTATCACAAGTGCAAAAAGTGGTTTTTCAACACTAACACAAGTGCGAAAAGTGGTTTTTCCACACTAATACAAGTGCAAAAGTGGTTTCCTGCACCAACACAAGTGCGAAAAGTGGTTTTTAAACACTAACACAAGTGCGAAAAGTGGTTTTTCAACACTAACACAAGTGCGAAAAGTGGTTTTTCCACACTAATACAAGTGCAAAAGTGGTTTCCTGCACCAACACAAGTGCGAAAAGTGGGTTTTCAACACTAACACAAGTGCGAAAAGTGGTTTTTCAACACTATCACAAGTGCAAAAAGTGTTTTTTCCACACTAATACAAGTGCGAAAAGTGGTTTTTCAACACTAATACAAGTGCAAAAGTGGTTTCCTGCACCAACACAAGTGCGAAAAGTGGTTTTTCAACACTAACACAAGTGCGAAAAGTGGTTTTTCAACACTAACACAAGTGCGAAAAGTGGTTTTTCAACACTAACATAAGTGCGAAACGTGGTTTTTCAACACTAATACAAGTGCAAAAGTGGTTTCCTGCACCAACACAAGTGCGAAAAGTGGTTTTTCAACACTAACACAAGTGCGAAAAGTGGTTTTTCAACACTAATTCAAGTGCAAAAGTGGTTTCCTGCACCAACACAAGTTCGAAAGGGGGTTTTTCAACAGTAACACAAGTGCGAAAAGTGGTTTTTCAACACTATCACAATTGCAAAAAGTGTTTTTTCCACACTAATACAAGTGAAAAAGTGGTTTCCTGCACCAACACAAGTGCAAAAAGTGTTTTTCAACACTAACACAAGTGCAAAAAGTGTTTTTTCCACACTAATACAAGTGCGAAAAGTGGCTTTTCAACACTAACACAAGTGCGAAAAGTGGTTTTTCAACACTAACACAAGTGCGAAAAGTGGTTTTTCCACACTAATACAAGTGCAAAAGTGGTTTCCTGCACCAACACAAGTGCGAAAAGTGGTTTTTCAACACTAACACAAGTGCGAAAAGTGGTTTTTCAACACTATCACAAGTGCAAAAAGTGTTTTTCCACACTAATACAAGTGCAAAAGTGGTTTCCTGCACCAACACAAGTGCGGAAAGTGGTTTTTCAACACTCACACAAGTGCGAAAAGTGGTTTCTTGCACCAACACAAGTGCGAAAAGTGGTTTTTCAACACTAACACAAGTTCGAAAAGTGGTTTTTCAACATTAACACAAGTGTGAAAAGTGGTTTTTCAACACTAACACAAGTGCGAAAAATGGTTTTTCCACACTAATACAAGTGCAAAAGTGGTTTCCTGCACCAACACAAGTGCTAAAAGTGGTTTTTCAACACTAACACAAGTGCGAAAAGTGGTTTTTCAACACTATCACAAGTGCAAAAAGTGGTTTTTCAACACTAACACAAGTGCGAAAAGTGGTTTTTCCACACTAATACAAGTGCAAAAGTGGTTTCCTGCACCAACACAAGTGCGAAAAGTGGTTTTTAAACACTAACACAAGTGCGAAAAGTGGTTTTTCAACACTAACACAAGTGCGAAAAGTGGTTTTTCCACACTAATACAAGTGCAAAAGTGGTTTCCTGCACCAACACAAGTGCGAAAAGTGGTTTTTCACCACTAACACAAGTGCGAAAAATGGTTTTTCAACACTAACACAAGTGCGAAAAGTGGTTTTTCAACACTATCACAAGTGCAAAAAGTGTTTTTTCCACACTAATACAAGTGCAAAAGTGGTTTCCTGCACCAACACAAGTGCGAAAAGTGGTTTTTCAACATTAACACAAGTGCGAAAAGTGTTTTTTCCACACTAATACAAGTGCAAAAGTGGTTTCCTGCACCAACACAAGTGCGAAAAGTAGTTTTTCAACACTAACACAAGTGCGAAAAGTGGTTTTTCAACACTAACACAAGTGCAAAAAGTGTTTTTTCAACACTAACACAAGTGCGAAAAGTGGTTTCTTGCACCAACACAAGTGCGAAAAGTGGTTTTTCAACACTAACACAAGTGCGAAAAGTGGTTTTTCAACATTAACACAAGTGCGATAAGTGGTTTTTCAACACTAACACAAGTGCGAAAAGTGGTTGTTCCACACTAATACAAGTGCAAAAGTGGTTTCTTGCACCAACACAAGTGCGAAAACTGGTTTTTCAACACTAAGACAAGTGCGAAAACTGGTTTTTCAACACTAACACAAGTGCGAAAAGTGGTTTTTCAACACTAACATAAGTGCGAAAAGTGGTTTTTCAACACTAATACAAGTGCAAAAGTGGTTTCCTGCACCAACACAAGTGCGAAAAGTGGTTTTTCAACACTAACACAAGTGCGAAAAGTGGTTTTTCAACACTAATTCAAGTGCAAAAGTGGTTTCCTGCACCAACACAAGTTCGAAAGGGGTTTTTTCAACACTAACACAAGTGCGAAAAGTGGTTTTTCAACACTATCACAATTGCAAAAAGTGTTTTTTCCACACTAATACAAGTGAAAAAGTGGTTTCCTGCACCAACACAAGTGCGAAAAGTGGTTTTTCAACACTAACACAAGTGCGAAAAGTGGTTTTTCAACACTAACACAAGTGCGAAAAGTGGTTTTTCAACACTAACACAAGTGCGAAAAGTGGTTTTTCCACACTAATACAAGTGCAAAAGTGGTTTCCTGCACCAACACAAGTGCGAAAAGTGGTTTTTCAACACTAACACAAGTGCGAAAAGTGGTTTTTCAACACTATCACAAGTGCAAAAAGTGTTTTTTCCACACTAATACAAGTGCAAAAGTGGTTTCCTGCACCAACACAAGTGCGGAAAGTGGTTTTTCAACACTCACACAAGTGCGAAAAGTGGTTTCTTGCACCAACACAAGTGCGAAAAGTGGTTTTTCAACACTAACACAAGTGCGAAAAGTGGTTTTTCAACATTAACACAAGTGTGAAAAGTGGTTTTTCAACACTAACACAAGTGCGAAAAATGGTTTTTCCACACTAATACAAGTGCAAAAGTGGTTTCCTGCACCAACACAAGTGCTAAAAGTGGTTTTTCAACACTAACACAAGTGCGAAAAGTGGTTTTTCAACACTATCACAAGTGCAAAAAGTGGTTTTTCAACACTAACACAAGTGCGAAAAGTGGTTTTTCCACACTAATACAAGTGCAAAAGTGGTTTCCTGCACCAACACAAGTGCGAAAAGTGGTTTTTAAACACTAACACAAGTGCGAAAAGTGGTTTTTCAACACTAACACAAGTGCGAAAAGTGGTTTTTCCACACTAATACAAGTGCAAAAGTGGTTTCCTGCACCAACACAAGTGCGAAAAGTGGGTTTTCAACACTAACACAAGTGCGAAAAGTGGTTTTTCAACACTATCACAAGTGCAAAAAGTGTTTTTTCCACACTAATACAAGTGCGAAAAGTGGTTTTTCAACACTAATACAAGTGCAAAAGTGGTTTCCTGCACCAACACAAGTGCGAAAAGTGGTTTTTCAACACTAACACAAGTGCGAAAAGTGGTTTTTCCACACTAATACAAGTGCAAAAGTGGTTTCCTGCACCAACACAAGTGCGAAAAGTGGTTTTTCAACATTAACACAAGTGCGAAAAGTGTTTTTTCCACACTAATACAAGTGCAAAAGTGGTTTCCTGCACCAACACAAGTGCGAAAAGTAGTTTTTCAACACTAACACAAGTGCGAAAAGTGGTTTTTCAACACTAACACAAGTGCAAAAAGTGTTTTTTCAACACTAACACAAGTGCGAAAAGTGGTTTCTTGCACCAACACAAGTGCGAAAAGTGGTTTTTCAACACTAACACAAGTGCGAAAAGTGGTCTTTCAACATTAACACAAGTGCGATAAGTGGTTTTTCAACACTAACACAAGTGCGAAAAGTGGTTGTTCCACACTAATACAAGTGCAAAAGTGGTTTCTTGCACCAACACAAGTGCGAAAACTGGTTTTTCAACACTAAGACAAGTGCGAAAACTGGTTTTTCAACACTAACACAAGTGCGAAAAGTGGTTTTTCAACACTAACATAAGTGCGAAAAGTGGTTTTTCAACACTAATACAAGTGCAAAAGTGGTTTCCTGCACCAACACAAGTGCGAAAAGTGGTTTTTCAACACTAACACAAGTGCGAAAAGTGGTTTTTCAACACTAATTCAAGTGCAAAAGTGGTTTCCTGCACCAAAACAAGTTCGAAAGGGGTTTTTTCAACACTAACACAAGTGCGAAAAGTGGTTTTTCAACACTATCACAATTGCAAAAAGTGTTTTTTCCACACTAATACAAGTGAAAAAGTGGTTTCCTGCACCAACACAAGTGCGAAAAGTGGTTTTTCAACACTAACACAAGTGCGAAAAGTGGTTTTTCAACACTAACACAAGTGCGAAAAGTGGTTTTTCAACACTAACACAAGTGCGAAAAGTGGTTTTTCCACACTAATACAAGTGCAAAAGTGGTTTCCTGCACCAACACAAGTGCGAAAAGTGGTTTTTCAACACTAACACAAGTGCGAAAAGTGGTTTTTCAACACTATCACAAGTGCAAAAAGTGTTTTTTCCACACTAATACAAGTGCAAAAGTGGTTTCCTGCACCAACACAAGTGCGGAAAGTGGTTTTTCAACACTCACACAAGTGCGAAAAGTGGTTTCTTGCACCAACACAAGTGCGAAAAGTGGTTTTTCAACACTAACACAAGTGCGAAAAGTGGTTTTTCAACATTAACACAAGTGTGAAAAGTGGTTTTTCAACACTAACACAAGTGCGAAAAATGGTTTTTCCACACTAATACAAGTGCAAAAGTGGTTTCCTGCACCAACACAAGTGCTAAAAGTGGTTTTTCAACACTAACACAAGTGCGAAAAGTGGTTTTTCAACACTATCACAAGTGCAAAAAGTGGTTTTTCAACACTAACACAAGTGCGAAAAGTGGTTTTTCCACACTAATACAAGTGCAAAAGTGGTTTCCTGCACCAACACAAGTGCGAAAAGTGGTTTTTAAACACTAACACAAGTGCGAAAAGTGGTTTTTCAACACTAACACAAGTGCGAAAAGTGGTTTTTCCACACTAATACAAGTGCAAAAGTGGTTTCCTGCGCCAACACAAGTGCGAAAAGTGGGTTTTCAACACTAACACAAGTGCGAAAAGTGGTTTTTCAACACTATCACAAGTGCAAAAAGTGTTTTTTCCACACTAATACAAGTGCGAAAAGTGGTTTTTCAACACTAATACAAGTGCAAAAGTGGTTTCCTGCACCAACACAAGTGCGAAAAGTGGTTTTTCAACACTAACACAAGTGCGAAAAGTGGTTTTTCAACACTAACACAAGTGCGAAAAGTGGTTTTTCAACACTAACATAAGTGCGAAACGTGGTTTTTCAACACTAATACAAGTGCAAAAGTGGTTTCCTGCACCAACACAAGTGCGAAAAGTGGTTTTTCAACACTAACACAAGTGCGAAAAGTGGTTTTTCAACACTAATTCAAGTGCAAAAGTGGTTTCCTGCACCAACACAAGTTCGAAAGGGGGTTTTTCAACACAAACACAAGTGCGAAAAGTGGTTTTTCAACACTATCACAATTGCAAAAAGTGTTTTTTCCACACTAATACAAGTGAAAAAGTGGTTTCCTGCACCAACACAAGTGCGAAAAGTGGTTTTTCAACACTAACACAAGTGCGAAAAGTGGCTTTTCAACACTAACACAAGTGCGAAAAGTGGTTTTTCAACACTAACACAAGTGCGAAAAGTGGTTTTTCCACACTAATACAAGTGCAAAAGTGGTTTCCTGCACCAACACAAGTGCGAAAAGTGGTTTTTCAACACTAACACAAGTGCGAAAAGTGGTTTTTCAACACTATCACAAGTGCAAAAAGTGTTTTTTCCACACTAATACAAGTGCAAAAGTGGTTTCCTGCACCAACACAAGTGCGGAAAGTGGTTTTTCAACACTCACACAAGTGCGAAAAGTGGTTTCTTGCACCAACACAAGTGCGAAAAGTGGTTTTTCAACACTAACACAAGTGCGAAAAGTGGTTTTTCAACATTAACACAAGTGTGAAAAGTGGTTTTTCAACACTAACACAAGTGCGAAAAATGGTTTTTCCACACTAATACAAGTGCAAAAGTGGTTTCCTGCACCAACACAAGTGCTAAAAGTGGTTTTTCAACACTAACACAAGTGCGAAAAGTGGTTTTTCAACACTATCACAAGTGCAAAAAGTGGTTTTTCAACACTAACACAAGTGCGAAAAGTGGTTTTTCCACACTAATACAAGTGCAAAAGTGGTTTCCTGCACCAACACAAGTGCGAAAAGTGGTTTTTAAACACTAACACAAGTGCGAAAAGTGGTTTTTCAACACTAACACAAGTGCGAAAAGTGGTTTTTCCACACTAATACAAGTGCAAAAGTGGTTTCCTGCACCAACACAAGTGCGAAAAGTGGTTTTTCACCACTAACACAAGTGCGAAAAATGGTTTTTAAACACTAACACAAGTGCGAAAAGTGGTTTTTCAACACTATCACAAGTACAAAAAGTGTTTTTTCCACACTAATACAAGTGCAAAAGTGGTTTCCTGCACCAGCACAAGTGCGAAAAGTGTTTTTCAACACTAACACAAGTGCAAAAAGTGTTTTTTCCACACTAATACAAGTGCAAAAGTGGTTTCCTGCACCAACACAAGTGCGAAAAGTGGTTTGTCAACACTAACACAAGTGCGAAAAGTGGTTTTTCAACACTAACACAAGTGCGAAAAGTGGTTTTTCAACACTAACACAAGTGCGAAAAGTGGTTTCTTGCACCAACACAAGTGCGAAAAGTGGTTTTTCAACACTAACACAAGTGCGAAAAGTGGTTTTTCAACATTAACACAAGTGCGATAAGTGGTTTTTCAACACTAACACAAGTGCAAAAAGTGTTTTTTCCACACTAATACAAGTGCAAAAGTGGTTTCCTGCACCAACACAAGTGCGAAAAGTGGTTTTTCAACGCAAACACAAGTGCGAAAAGTGGCTTATCAACACTAACACAAGTGCGAAAAGTGGTTTTTCCACACTAATACAAGTGCAAAAGTGGTTTCCTGCACCAACACAAGTGCGAAAAGTGGTTTTTCAACACTAACACAAGTGCGAAAAGTGGTTTTTCAACACTAACACAAGTGCAGAAAGTGTTTTTTTCCACGCTAATGCAAGTGCAAAAGTGGTTTCCTGCACCAACACAAGTGCGAAAAGTGGTTTTTCAACACTAACAAAAGTGCGAAAAGTGGTTTTTCAACACTAACACAAGTGCGAAAAGTGGTTTCTTGCACCAACACAAGTGCGAAAAGTGGTTTTTCAACACTAACACAAGTGCGAAAAGTGGTTTTTCAACATTAACACAAGTGCGAAAAGTGGTTTTTCAACACTAACACAAGTGCGAAAAGTGGTTTATCCACACTAATACAAGTGCAAAAGTGGTTTCCTGCACCAACACAAGTGCGAAAAGTGGTTTTTCAACACTAACACAAGTGCGAAAAGTGGTTTTTCAACACTAATTCAAGTGCAAAAGTGGTTTCCTGCACCAACACAAGTGCGAAAAGGGGTTTTTCAACACTAACACAAATGCGAAAAGTGGTTTTTCAACACTATCACAATTGCAAAAAGTGTTTTTTCCACACTAATACAAGTGCAAAAGTGGTTTCCTGCACCAACACAAGTGCGAAAAGTGGTTTTTCAACACTAACACAAGTGCGAAAAGTGGTTTTTCAACACTAACACAAGTGCGAAAAGTGGTTTTTCAACACTAACACAAGTGCAAAAAGTGGTTTTTCCACACTAATACAAGTGCAAAAGTGGTTTCCTGCACCAACACAAGTGCGGAAAGTGGTTTTTCAACACTCACACAAGTGCGAAAAGTGGTTTCTTGCACCAACACAAGTGCGAAAAGTGGTTTTTAAACACTAACACAAGTGCGAAAAGTGGTTTTTCAACACTAACACAAGTGTGAAAAGTGGTTTTTCCACACTAATACAAGTGCAAAAGTGGTTTCCTGCACCAACACAAGTGCGAAAAGTGGTTTTTCACCACTAACACAAGTGCGAAAAATGGTTTTTCAACACTAACACAAGTGCGAAAAGTGGTTTTTCAACACTATCACAAGTGCAAAAAGTGTTTTTTCCACACTAATACAAGTGCAAAAGTGGTTTTTCAACATTAACACAAGTGCGAAAAGTGTTTTTTCCACACTAATACAAGTGCAAAAGTGGTTTCCTGCACCAACACAAGTGCGAAAAGTGGTTTTTCAACACTAACACAAGTGCGAAAAGTGGTTTTTCAACACTAACACAAGTGCAAAAAGTGTTTTTTCAACACTAACACAAGTGCGAAAAGTGGTTTCTTGCACCAACACAAGTGCGAAAAGTGGTTTTTCAACACTAACACAAGTGCGAAAAGTGGTTTTTCAACATTAACACAAGTGCGTTAAGTGGTTTTTCAACACTAACACAAGTGCGAAAAGTGGTTGTTCCACACTAATACAAGTGCAAAAGTGGTTTCCTGCACCAACACAAGTGCGGAAAGTGGTTTTTCAACACTCACACAAGTGCGAAAAGTGGTTTCTTGCACCAACACAAGTGCGAAAAGTGGTTTTTAAACACTAACACAAGTGCGAAAAGTGGTTTTTCAACACTAACACAAGTGCGAAAAGTGGTTTTTCCACACTAATACAAGTGCAAAAGTGGTTTCCTGCACCAACACAAGTGCGAAAAGTGGTTTTTCACCACTAACACAAGTGCGAAAAATGGTTTTTCAACACTAACACAAGTGCGAAAAGTGGTTTTTCCACACTAATACAAGTGCAAAAGTGGTTTCCTGCACCAACACAAGTGCGAAAAGTGGTTTTTCACCACTAACACAAGTGCGAAAAATGGTTTTTCCACACTAATACAAGTGCAAAAGTGGTTTCCTGCACCAACACAAGTGCTAAAAGTGGTTTTTCAACACTAACACAAGTGCGAAAAGTGGTTTTTCAACACTATCACAAGTGCAAAAAGTGGTTTTTCAACACTAACACAAGTGCGAAAAGTGGTTTTCCACACTAATACAAGTGCAAAAGTGGTTTCCTGCACCAACACAAGTGCGAAAAGTGGTTTTTAAACACTAACACAAGTGCGAAAAGTGGTTTTTCAACACTAACACAAGTGCGAAAAGTGGTTTTTCCACACTAATACAAGTGCAAAAGTGGTTTCCTGCACCAACACAAGTGCGAAAAGTGGTTTTTCAACACTAACACAAGTGCGAAAAGTGGTTTTTCAACACTATCACAAGTGCAAAAAGTGTTTTTTCCACACTAATACAAGTGCAAAAGTGGTTTCCTGCACCAACACAAGCGCGGCAAGTGGTTTTTCAACACTCACACAAGTGCGAAAAGTGGTTTCTTGCACCAACACAAGTGCGAAAAGTGGTTTTTAAACACTAACACAAGTGCGAAAAGTGGTTATCAACACTAACACAAGTGCGAAAAGTGGTTTTTCCACACTAATACAAGTGCAAAAGTGGTTTCCTGCACCAACACAAGTGCGAAAAGTGGTTTTTCACCACTAACACAAGTGCGAAAAATGGTTTTTCAACACTAACACAAGTGCGAAAAGTGGTTTTTCAACACTATCACAAGTGCAAAAAGTGTTTTTTCCACACTAATACAAGTGCAAAAGTGGTTTCCTGCACCAGCACAAGTGCGAAAAGTGTTTTTCAACACTAACACAAGTGCAAAAAGTGTTTTTTCCACACTAATACAAGTGCAAAAGTGGTTTCCTGCACCAACACAAGTGCGAAAAGTGGTTTGTCAACACTAACACAAGTGCGAAAAGTGGTTTTTCAACACTAACACAAGTGCGAAAAGTGGTTTTTCAACACTAACACAACTGCGAAAAGTGGTTTCCTGCACCAACACAAGTGCGAAAAGTGGTTTTTCAACGCAAACACAAGTGCGAAAAGTGGTTTATCAACACTAACACAAGTGCGAAAAGTGGTTTTTCCACACTAATACAAGTGCAAAAGTGGTTTCCTGCACCAACACAAGTGCGAAAAGTGGTTTTTCAACACTAACACAAGTGCGAAAAGTGGTTTTTCAACACTAACACAAGTGCAAAAAGTGTTTTTTTCCACGCTAATACAAGTGCAAAAGTGGTTTCCTGCACCAACACAAGTGCGAAAAGTGGTTTTTCAACACTAACAAAAGTGCGAAAAGTGGTTTTTCAACACTAACACAAGTGCGAAAAGTGGTTTCTTGCACCAACACAAGTGCGAAAAGTGGTTTTTCAACACTAACACAAGTGCGAAAAGTGGTTTTTCAACATTAACACAAGTGCGAAAAGTGGTTTTTCAACACTAACACAAGTGCGAAAAGTGGTTTTTCCACACTAATACAAGTGCAAAAGTGGTTTCCTGCACCAACACAAGTGCGGAAAGTGGTTTTTCAACACTCACACAAGTGCGAAAAGTGGTTTCTTGCACCAACACAAGTGCGAAAAGTGGTTTTTCAACACTAACACAAGTGCGAAAAGTGGTTTTTCAACATTAACACAAGTGTGAAAAGTGGTTTTTCAACACTAACACAAGTGCGAAAAATGGTTTTTCCACACTAATACAAGTGCAAAAGTGGTTTCCTGCACCAACACAAGTGCTAAAAGTGGTTTTTCAACACTAACACAAGTGCGAAAAGTGGTTTTTCAACACTATCACAAGTGCAAAAAGTGGTTTTTCAACACTAACACAAGTGCGAAAAGTGGTTTTTCCACACTAATACAAGTGCAAAAGTGGTTTCCTGCACCAACACAAGTGCGAAAAGTGGTTTTTAAACACTAACACAAGTGCGAAAAGTGGTTTTTCAACACTAACACAAGTGCGAAAAGTGGTTTTTCCACACTAATACAAGTGCAAAAGTGGTTTCCTGCACCAACACAAGTGCGAAAAGTGGGTTTTCAACACTAACACAAGTGCGAAAAGTGGTTTTTCAACACTATCACAAGTGCAAAAAGTGTTTTTTCCACACTAATACAAGTGCAAAAGTGGTTTCCTGCACCAACACAAGTGCGGAAAGTGGTTTTTCAACACTCACACAAGTGCGAAAAGTGGTTTCTTGCACCAACACAAGTGCGAAAAGTGGTTCTTAAACACTAACACAAGTGCGAAAAGTGGTTTTTCAACACTAACACAAGTGCGAAAAGTGGTTTTTCCACACTAATACAAGTGCAAAAGTGGTTTCCTGCACCAACACAAGTGCGAAAAGTGGTTTTTCACCACTAACACAAGTGCGAAAAATGGTTTTTCAACACTAACACAAGTGCGAAAAGTGGTTTTTCAACACTATCACAAGTGCAAAAAGTGTTTTTTCCACACTAATACAAGTGCAAAAGTGGTTTCCTGCACCAACACAAGTGCGAAAAGTGGTTTGTCAACACTAACACAAGTGCGAAAAGTGGTTTTTCAACACTAACACAAGTGCGAAAAGTGGTTTTTCAACACTAACACAAGTGCGAAAAGTGGTTTCTTGCACCAACACAAGTGCGAAAAGTGGTTTTTCAACTCTAACACAAGTGCGAAAAGTGGTTTTTCAACATTAACACAAGTGCGATAAGTGGTTTTTCAACACTAACACAAGTGCAAAAAGTGTTTTTTCCACACTAATACAAGTGCAAAAGTGGTTTCCTGCACCAACACAAGTGCGAAAAGTGGTTTTTCAACGCAAACAAAAGTGCGAAAAGTGGTTTATCAACACTAACACAAGTGCGAAAAGTGGTTTTTCCACACTAATACAAGTGCAAAAGTGGTTTCCTGCACCAACACAAGTGCGAAAAGTGGTTTTTCAACACTAACACAAGTGCGAAAAGTGGTTTTTCAACACTAACACAAGTGCAAAAAGTGTTTTTTTCCACGCTAATACAAGTGCAAAAGTGGTTTCCTGCACCAACACAAGTGCGAAAAGTGGTTTTTCAACACTAACAAAAGTGCGAAAAGTGGTTTTTCAACACTAACACAAGTGCGAAAAGTGGTTTCTTGCACCAACACAAGTGCGAAAAGTGGTTTTTCAACACTAACACAAGTGCGAAAAGTGGTTTTTCAACATTAACACAAGTGCGAAAAGTGGTTTTTCAACACTAACACAAGTGCGAAAAGTGGTTTTTCCACACTAATACAAGTGCAAAAGTGGTTTCCTGCACCAACACAAGTGCGAAAAGTGGTTTTTCAACACTAACACAAGTGCGAAAAGTGGTTTTTCAACACTAATTCAAGTGCAAAAGTGGTTTCCTGCACCAACACAAGTGCGAAAAGGGGTTTTTCAACACTAACACAAATGCGAAAAGTGGTTTTTCAACACTATCACAATTGCAAAAAGTGTTTTTTCCACACTAATACAAGTGCAAAAGTGGTTTCCTGCACCAACACAAGTGCGAAAAGTGGTTTTTCAACACTAACACAAGTGCGAAAAGTCGTTTTTCAACACTAACACAAGTGCGAAAAGTGGTTTTTCAACACTAACACAAGTGCAAAAAGTGGTTTTCCACACTAATACAAGTGCAAAAGTGGTTTCCTGCACCAACACAAGTGCGGAGAGTGGTTTTTCAACACTCACACAAGTGCGAAAAGTTGTTTCTTGCACCAACACAAGTGCGAAAAGTGGTTTTTAAACACTAACACAAGTGCGAAAAGTGGTTTTTCAACACTAACACAAGTGCGAAAAGTGGTTTTTCCACACTAATACAAGTGCAAAAGTGGTTTCCTGCACCAACACAAGTGCGAAAAGTGGTTTTTCACCACTAACACAAGTGCGAAAAATGGTTTTTCAACACTAACACAAGTGCGAAAAGTGGTTTTTCAACACTATCACAAGTGCAAAAAGTGTTTTTTCCACACTAATACAAGTGCAAAAGTGGTTTCCTGCACCAACACAAGTGCGAAAAGTGGTTTTTCAACATTAACACAAGTGCGAAAAGTGTTTTTTCCACACTAATACAAGTGCAAAAGTGGTTTCCTGCACCAACACAAGTGCGAAAAGTGGTTTTTCAACACTAACACAAGTGCGAAAAGTGGTTTTTCAACACTAACACAAGTGCAAAAAGTGTTTTTTCAACACTAACACAAGTGCGAAAAGTGGTTTCTTGCACCAACACAAGTGCGAAAAGTGGTTTTTCAACACTAACACAAGTGCGAAAAGTGGTTTTTCAACATTAACACAAGTGCGTTAAGTGGTTTTTCAACACTAACACAAGTGCGAAAAGTGGTTGTTCCACACTAATACAAGTGCAAAAGTGGTTTCCTGCACCAACACAAGTGCGGAAAGTGGTTTTTTAACACTCACACAAGTGCGAAAAGTGGTTTCTTGCACCAACACAAGTGCGAAAAGTGGTTTTTAAACACTAACACAAGTGCGAAAAGTGGTTTTTCAACACTAACACAAGTGCGAAAAGTGGTTTTTCCACACTAATACAAGTGCAAAAGTGGTTTCCTGCACCAACACAAGTGCGAAAAGTGGTTTTTCACCACTAACACAAGTGTGAAAAATGGTTTTTCAACACTAACACAAGTGCGAAAAGTGGTTTTTCAACACTATCACAAGTGCAAAAAGTGTTTTTTCCACACTAATACAAGTGCAAAAGTGGTTTCCTGCACCAACACAAGTGCAAAAAGTGTTTTTCAACACTAACACAAGTGCAAAAAGTGTTTTTTCCACACTAATACAAGTGCAAAAGTGGTTTCCTGCACCAACACAAGTGCGAAAAGTGGTTTGTCAACACTAACACAAGTGCGAAAAGTGGTTTTTCAACACTAACACAAGTGCGAAAAGTGGTTTTTCAACACTAACACAAGTGCGAAAAGTGGTTTCTTGCACCAACACAAGTGCGAAAAGTGGTTTTTCAACACTAACACAAGTGCGAAAAGTGGTTTTTCAACATTAACACAAGTGCGATAAGTGGTTTTTCAACACTAACACAAGTGCAAAAAGTGTTTTTTCCACACTAATACAAGTGCAAAAGTGGTTTCCTGCACCAACACAAGTGCGAAAAGTGGTTTTTCAACGCAAACACAAGTGCGAAAAGTGGTTTATCAACACTAACACAAGTGCGAAAAGTGGTTTTTCCACACTAATACAAGTGCAAAAGTGGTTTCCTGCACCAACACAAGTGCGAAAAGTGGGTTTTCAACACTAACACAAGTGCGAAAAGTGGTTTTTCAACACTAACACAAGTGCAAAAAGTGTTTTTTTCCACGCTAATACAAGTGCAAAAGTGGTTTCCTGCACCAACACAAGTGCGAAAAGTGGTTTTTCAACACTAACAAAAGTGCGAAAAGTGGTTTTTCAACACTAACACAAGTGCGAAAAGTGGTTTTTCAACACTAACACAAGTGCGAAAAGTGGTTTTTCAACACTATCACAAGTGCAAAAAGTGTTTTTTCCACACTAATACAGGTGCAAAAGTGGTTTCCTGCACCAACACAAGTGCGAAAAGTGGTTTTCAACACTAACACAAGTGCGAAAAGTGGTTTTTCAACACTAACACAAGTGCGAAAAGTGGTTTTTCCACACTAATACAAGTGCAAAAGTGGTTTCCTGCACCAACACAAGTGCGAAAAGTGGTTTTTCAACACTAACACAAGTGCGAAAAGTGGTTTTTCAACACTAACACAAGTGCGAAAAGTGGTTTTTCCACACTAATACAAGTGCAAAAGTGGTTTCCTGCACCAACACAAGTGCGAAAAGTGGTTTTTCAACACTAACACAAGTGCGAAAAGTGGTTTTTCCACACTAATACAAGTGCAAAAGTGGTTTCCTGCACCAACACAAGTGCGAAAAGTGGTTTTTCAACACTAACACAAGTGCGAAAAGCGGTTTTTCAACACTATCACAAGTGCAAAAAGTGTTTTTTCCACACTAATACAAGTGCAAAAGTGGTTTCCTGCACCAACACAAGTGCGGAAAGTGGTTTTTCAACACTCACACAAGTGCGAAAAGTGGTTTCTTGCACCAACACAAGTGCGAAAAGTGGTTTTTAAACACTAACACAAGTGCGAAAAGTGGTTTTTCAACACTAACACAAGTGCGAAAAGTGGTTTTTCCACACTAATACAAGTGCAAAAGTGGTTTCCTGCACCAACACAAGTGCGAAAAGTGGTTTTTCACCACTAACACAAGTGCGAAAAATGGTTTTTCAACACTAACACAAGTGCGAAAAGTGGTTTTTCAACACTATCACAAGTGCAAAAAGTGTTTTTTCCACACTAATACAAGTGCAAAAGTGGTTTCCTGCACCAGCACAAGTGCGAAAAGTGTTTTTCAACACTAACACAAGTGCAAAAAGTGTTTTTTCCACACTAATACAAGTGCAAAAGTGGTTTCCTGCACCAACACAAGTGCGAAAAGTGGTTTGTCAACACTAACACAAGTGCGAAAAGTGGTTTTTCAACACTAACACAAGTGCGAAAAGTGGTTTTTCAACACTAACACAAGTGCGAAAAGTGGTTTCTTGCACCAACACAAGTGCGAAAAGTGGTTTTTCAACACTAACACAAGTGCGAAAAGTGGTTTTTCAACATTAACACAAGTGCGATAAGTGGTTTTTCAACACTAACACAAGTGCAAAAAATGTTTTTTCCACACTAATACAAGTGCAAAAGTGGTTTCCTGCACCAACACAAGTGCGAAAAGTGGTTTTTCAACGCAAACACAAGTGCGAAAAGTGGTTTATCAACACTAACACAAGTGCGAAAAGTGGTTTTTCCACACTAATACAAGTGCAAAAGTGGTTTCCTGCACCAACACAAGTGCGAAAAGTGGTTTTTCAACACTAACACAAGTGCGAAAAGTGGTTTTTCAACACTATCACAAGTGCAAAAAGTGTTTTCTCCACACTAATACAAGTGCAAAAAGTGTTTTTTCCACACTAATACAAGTGCAAAAGTGGTTTCCTGCACCAACACAAGTGCGAAAAGTGGTTTTTCAACACTAACACAAGTGTGAAAAGTGATTTTTAAACACTAACACAAGTGCGAAAAGTGGTTTTTCAACACTAACACAAGTGCAAAAAGTGGTTTTTCCACACTAATACAAGTGCGAAAAGTGGTTTTTCAACACTAACACAAGTGCGAAAAGTGGTTTTTCCACACTAATACAAGTGCAAAAGTGGTTTCCTGCACCAACACAAGTGCGAAAAGTGGTTTTTCAACACTAACACAAGTGCGAAAAGTGGTTTTTCAACACTAACACAAATGCGAAAAGTGGTTTTTCAACACTATCACAATTGCAAAAAGTGTTTTTTCCACACTAATACAAGTGCAAAAGTGGTTTCCTGCACCAACACAAGTGCGAAAAGTGGTTTTTCAACACTAACACAAGTGCGAAAAGTGGTTTTTCAACACTAACACAAGTGCGAAAAGTGGTTTTTCAACACTAACACAAGTGCAAAAAGTGGTTTTTCCACACTAATACAAGTGCAAAAGTGGTTTCCTGCACCAACACAAGTGCGGAAAGTGGTTTTTCAACACTCACACAAGTGCGAAAAGTGGTTTCTTGCACCAACACAAGTGCGAAAAGTGGTTTTTAAACACTAACACAAGTGCGAAAAGTGGTTTTTCAACACTAACACAAGTGCGAAAAGTGGTTTTTCCACACTAATACAAGTGCAAAAGTGGTTTCCTGCACCAACACAAGTGCGAAAAGTGGTTTTTCACCACTAACACAAGTGCGAAAAATGGTTTTTCAACACTAACACAAGTGCGAAAAGTGGTTTTTCAACACTATCACAAGTGCAAAAAGTGTTTTTTCCACACTAATACAAGTGCAAAAGTGGTTTCCTGCACCAACACAAGTGCGAAAAGTGGTTTTTCAACATTAACACAAGTGCGAAAAGTGTTTTTTCCACACTAATACAAGTGCAAAAGTGGTTTCCTGCACCAACACAAGTGCGAAAAGTGGTTTTTCAACACTAACACAAGTGCGAAAAGTGGTTTTTCAACACTAACACAAGTGCAAAAAGTGTTTTTTCAACACTAACACAAGTGCGAAAAGTGGTTTCTTGCACCAACACAAGTGCGAAAAGTGGTTTTTCAACACTAACACAAGTGCGAAAAGTGGTTTTTCAACACTAACACAAGTGCGAAAAGTGGTTGTTCCACACTAATACAAGTGCAAAAGTGGTTTCCTGCACCAACACAAGTGCGGAAAGTGGTTTTTCAACACTCACACAAGTGCGAAAAGTGGTTTCTTGCACCAACACAAGTGCGAAAAGTGGTTTTTAAACACTAACACAAGTGCGAAAAGTGGTTTTTCAACACTAACACAAGTGCGAAAAGTGGTTTTTCCACAATAATACAAGTGCAAAAGTGGTTTCCTGCACCAACACAAGTGCGAAAAGTGGTTTTTCACCACTAACACAAGTGCGAAAAATGGTTTTTCAACACTAACACAAGTGCGAAAAGTGGTTTTTCAACACTATCACAAGTGCAAAAAGTGTTTTTTCCACACTAATACAAGTGCAAAAGTGGTTTCCTGCACCAACACAAGTGCAAAAAGTGTTTTTCAACACTAACACAAGTGCAAAAAGTGTTTTTTCCACACTAATACAAGTGCAAAAGTGGTTTCCTGCACCAACACAAGTGCGAAAAGTGGTTTGTCAACACTAACACAAGTGCGAAAAGTGGTTTTTCAACACTAACACAAGTGCGAAAAGTGGTTTCTTGCACCAACACAAGTGCGAAAAGTGGTTTTTCAACACTAACACAAGTGCGAAAAGTGGTTTTTCAACATTAACACAAGTGCGATAAGTGGTTTTTCAACACTAACACAAGTGCAAAAAGTGTTTTTTCCACACTAATACAAGTGCAAAAGTGGTTTCCTGCACCAACACAAGTGCGAAAAGTGGTTTTTCAACGCAAACACAAGTGCGAAAAGTGGTTTATCAACACTAACACAAGTGCGAAAAGTGGTTTTTCCACACTAATACAAGTGCAAAAGTGGTTTCCTGCACCAACACAAGTGCGAAAAGTGGGTTTTCAACACTAACACAAGTGCGAAAAGTGGTTTTTCAACACTAACACAAGTGCAAAAAGTGTTTTTTTCCACGCTAATACAAGTGCAAAAGTGGTTTCCTGCACCAACACAAGTGCGAAAAGTGGTTTTTCAACACTAACAAAAGTGCGAAAAGTGGTTTTTCAACACTAACACAAGTGCGAAAAGTGGTTTTTCAACACTAACACAAGTGCGAAAAGTGGTTTTTCAACACTATCACAAGTGCAAAAAGTGTTTTTTCCACACTAATACAGGTGCAAAAGTGGTTTCCTGCACCAACACAAGTGCGAAAAGTGGTTTTCAACACTAACACAAGTGCGAAAAGTGGTTTTTCCACACTAATACAAGTGCAAAAGTGGTTTCCTGCACCAACACAAGTGCGAAAAGTGGTTTTTCAACACTAACACAAGTGCGAAAAGTGGTTTTTCAACACTAACACAAGTGCGAAAAGTGGTTTTTCCACACTAATACAAGTGCAAAAGTGGTTTCCTGCACCAACACAAGTGCGAAAAGTGGTTTTTCAACACTAACACAAGTGCGAAAAGTGGTTTTTCCACACTAATACAAGTGCAAAAGTGGTTTCCTGCACCAACACAAGTGCGAAAAGTGGTTTTTCAACACTAACACAAGTGCGAAAAGCGGTTTTTCAACACTATCACAAGTGCAAAAAGTGTTTTTTCCACACTAATACAAGTGCAAAAGTGGTTTCCTGCACCAACACAAGTGCGGAAAGTGGTTTTTCAACACTCACACAAGTGCGAAAAGTGGTTTCTTGCACCAACACAAGTGCGAAAAGTGGTTTTTAAACACTAACACAAGTGCGAAAAGTGGTTTTTCAACACTAACACAAGTGCGAAAAGTGGTTTTTCCACACTAATACAAGTGCAAAAGTGGTTTCCTGCACCAACACAAGTGCGAAAAGTGGTTTTTCACCACTAACACAAGTGCGAAAAATGGTTTTTCAACACTAACACAAGTGCGAAAAGTGGTTTTTCAACACTATCACAAGTGCAAAAAGTGTTTTTTCCACACTAATACAAGTGCAAAAGTGGTTTCCTGCACCAGCACAAGTGCGAAAAGTGTTTTTCAACACTAACACAAGTGCAAAAAGTGTTTTTTCCACACTAATACAAGTGCAAAAGTGGTTTCCTGCACCAACACAAGTGCGAAAAGTGGTTTGTCAACACTAACACAAGTGCGAAAAGTGGTTTTTCAACACTAACACAAGTGCGAAAAGTGGTTTTTCAACACTAACACAAGTGCGAAAAGTGGTTTCTTGCACCAACACAAGTGCGAAAAGTGGTTTTTCAACACTAACACAAGTGCGAAAAGTGGTTTTTCAACATTAACACAAGTGCGATAAGTGGTTTTTCAACACTAACACAAGTGCAAAAAATGTTTTTTCCACACTAATACAAGTGCAAAAGTGGTTTCCTGCACCAACACAAGTGCGAAAAGTGGTTTTTCAACGCAAACACAAGTGCGAAAAGTGGTTTATCAACACTAACACAAGTGCGAAAAGTGGTTTTTCCACACTAATACAAGTGCAAAAGTGGTTTCCTGCACCAACACAAGTGCGAAAAGTGGTTTTTCAACACTAACACAAGTGCGAAAAGTGGTTTTTCAACACTATCACAAGTGCAAAAAGTGTTTTCTCCACACTAATACAAGTGCAAAAAGTGTTTTTTCCACACTAATACAAGTGCAAAAGTGGTTTCCTGCACCAACACAAGTGCGAAAAGTGGTTTTTCAACACTAACACAAGTGTGAAAAGTGATTTTTAAACACTAACACAAGTGCGAAAAGTGGTTTTTCAACACTAACACAAGTGCAAAAAGTGGTTTTTCCACACTAATACAAGTGCGAAAAGTGGTTTTTCAACACTAACACAAGTGCGAAAAGTGGTTTTTCCACACTAATACAAGTGCAAAAGTGGTTTCCTGCACCAACACAAGTGCGAAAAGTGGTTTTTCAACACTAACACAAGTGCGAAAAGTGGTTTTTCAACACTAACACAAATGCGAAAAGTGGTTTTTCAACACTATCACAATTGCAAAAAGTGTTTTTTCCACACTAATACAAGTGCAAAAGTGGTTTCCTGCACCAACACAAGTGCGAAAAGTGGTTTTTCAACACTAACACAAGTGCGAAAAGTGGTTTTTCAACACTAACACAAGTGCGAAAAGTGGTTTTTCAACACTAACACAAGTGCAAAAAGTGGTTTTTCCACACTAATACAAGTGCAAAAGTGGTTTCCTGCACCAACACAAGTGCGGAAAGTGGTTTTTCAACACTCACACAAGTGCGAAAAGTGGTTTCTTGCACCAACACAAGTGCGAAAAGTGGTTTTTAAACACTAACACAAGTGCGAAAAGTGGTTTTTCAACACTAACACAAGTGCGAAAAGTGGTTTTTCCACACTAATACAAGTGCAAAAGTGGTTTCCTGCACCAACACAAGTGCGAAAAGTGGTTTTTCACCACTAACACAAGTGCGAAAAATGGTTTTTCAACACTAACACAAGTGCGAAAAGTGGTTTTTCAACACTATCACAAGTGCAAAAAGTGTTTTTTCCACACTAATACAAGTGCAAAAGTGGTTTCCTGCACCAACACAAGTGCGAAAAGTGGTTTTTCAACATTAACACAAGTGCGAAAAGTGTTTTTTCCACACTAATACAAGTGCAAAAGTGGTTTCCTGCACCAACACAAGTGCGAAAAGTGGTTTTTCAACACTAACACAAGTGCGAAAAGTGGTTTTTCAACACTAACACAAGTGCAAAAAGTGTTTTTTCAACACTAACACAAGTGCGAAAAGTGGTTTCTTGCACCAACACAAGTGCGAAAAGTGGTTTTTCAACACTAACACAAGTGCGAAAAGTGGTTTTTCAACACTAACACAAGTGCGAAAAGTGGTTGTTCCACACTAATACAAGTGCAAAAGTGGTTTCCTGCACCAACACAAGTGCGGAAAGTGGTTTTTCAACACTCACACAAGTGCGAAAAGTGGTTTCTTGCACCAACACAAGTGCGAAAAGTGGTTTTTAAACACTAACACAAGTGCGAAAAGTGGTTTTTCAACACTAACACAAGTGCGAAAAGTGGTTTTTCCACAATAATACAAGTGCAAAAGTGGTTTCCTGCACCAACACAAGTGCGAAAAGTGGTTTTTCACCACTAACACAAGTGCGAAAAATGGTTTTTCAACACTAACACAAGTGCGAAAAGTGGTTTTTCAACACTATCACAAGTGCAAAAAGTGTTTTTTCCACACTAATACAAGTGCAAAAGTGGTTTCCTGCACCAACACAAGTGCAAAAAGTGTTTTTCAACACTAACACAAGTGCAAAAAGTGTTTTTTCCACACTAATACAAGTGCAAAAGTGGTTTCCTGCACCAACACAAGTGCGAAAAGTGGTTTGTCAACACTAACACAAGTGCGAAAAGTGGTTTTTCAACACTAACACAAGTGCGAAAAGTTGTTTTTCAACACTAACACAAGTGCGAAAAGTGGTTTCTTGCACCAACACAAGTGCGAAAAGTGGTTTTTCAACACTAACACAAGTGCGAAAAGTGGTTTTTCAACATTAACACAAGTGCGATAAGTGGTTTTTCAACACTAACACAAGTGCAAAAGGTGTTTTTTCCACACTAATACAAGTGCAAAAGTGGTTTCCTGCACCAACACAAGTGCGAAAAGTGGTTTTTCAACGCAAACACAAGTGCGAAAAGTGGTTTATCAACACTAACACAAGTGCGAAAAGTGGTTTTTCCACACTAATACAAGTGCAAAAGTGGTTTCCTGCACCAACACAAGTGCGAAAAGTGGTTTTTCAACACTAACACAAGTGCGAAAAGTGGTTTTTCAACACTAACACAAGTGCAAAAAGTGTTTTTTTCCACGCTAATACAAGTGCAAAAGTGGTTTCCTGCACCAACACAAGTGCGAAAAGTGGTTTTTCAACACTAACAAAAGTGCGAAAAGTGGTTTTTCAACACTAACACAAGTGCGAAAAGTGGTTTCTTGCACCAACACAAGTGCGAAAAGTGGTTTTTCAACACTAACACAAGTGCGAAAAGTGGTTTTTCAACATTAACACAAGTGCGAAAAGTGGTTTTTCAACACTAACACAAGTGCGAAAAGTGGTTTTCCACACTAATACAAGTGCAAAAGTGGTTTCCTGCACCAACACAAGTGCGAAAAGTGGTTTTTCAACACTAACACAAGTGCGAAAAGTGGTTTTTCAACACTAATTCAAGTGCAAAAGTGGTTTCCTGCACCAACACAAGTGCGAAAAGCGGTTTTTCAACACTAACACAAATGCGAAAAGTGGTTTTTCAACACTATCACAATTGCAAAAAGTGTTTTTTCCACACTAATACAAGTGCAAAAGTGGTTTCCTGCACCAACACAAGTGCGAAAAGTGGTTTTTCAACACTAACACAAGTGCGAAAAGTGGTTTTTCAACACTAACACAAGTGCGAAAAGTGGTTTTTCAACACTAACACAAGTGCAAAAAGTGGTTTTTCCACACTAATACAAGTGCAAAAGTGGTTTCCTGCACCAACACAAGTGCGGAAAGTGGTTTTTCAACACTCACACAAGTGCGAAAAGTGGTTTCTTGCACCAACACAAGTGCGAAAAGTGGTTTTTAAACACTAACACAAGTGCGAAAAGTGGTGTTTCAACACTAACACAAGTGCGAAAAGTGGTTTTTCCACACTAATACAAGTGCAAAAGTGGTTTCCTGCACCAACACAAGTGCGAAAAGTGTTTTTCACCACTAACACAAGTGCTAAAAATGGTTTTTCAACACTAACACAAGTGCGAAAAGTGGTTTTTCAACACTATCACAAGTGCAAAAAGTGTTTTTTCCACACTAATACAAGTGCAAAAGTGGTTTCCTGCACCAACACAAGTGCAAAAAGTGGTTTTTCAACATTAACACAAGTGCGAAAAGTGTTTTTTCCACACTAATACAAGTGCAAAAGTGGTTTCCTGCACCAACACAAGTGCGAAAAGTGGTTTTTCAACACTAACACAAGTGCGAAAAGTGGTTTTTCAACACTAACACAAGTGCAAAAAGTGTTTTTTCAACACTAACACAAGTGCGAAAAGTGGTTTCTTGCACCAACACAAGTGCGAAAAGTGGTTTTTCAACACTAACACAAGTGCGAAAAGTGGTTTTTCAACATTAACACAAGTGCGTTAAGTGGTTTTTCAACACTAACACAAGTGCGAAAAGTGGTTGTTCCACACTAATACAAGTGCAAAAGTGGTTTCTTGCACCAACACAAGTGCGAAAACTGGTTTTTCAACACTAAGACAAGTGCGAAAACTGGTTTTTCAACACTAACACAAGTGCGAAAAGTGGTTTTTCAACACTAACATAAGTGCGAAAAGTGGTTTTTCAACACTAATACAAGTGCAAAAGTGGTTTCCTGCACCAACACAAGTGCGAAAAGTGGTTTTTCAACACTAACACAAGTGCGAAAAGTGGTTTTTCAACATTAACACAAGTGCGTTAAGTGGTTTTTCAACACTAACACAAGTGCGAAAAGTGGTTGTTCCACACTAATACAAGTGCAAAAGTGGTTTCTTGCACCAACACAAGTGCGAAAACTGGTTTTTCAACACTAAGACAAGTGCGAAAACTGGTTTTTCAACACTAACACAAGTGCGAAAAGTGGTTTTTCAACACTAACATAAGTGCGAAAAGTGGTTTTTCAACACTAATACAAGTGCAAAAGTGGTTTCCTGCACCAACACAAGTGCGAAAAGTGGTTTTTCAACACTAACACAAGTGCGAAAAGTGGTTTTTCAACACTAATTCAAGTGCAAAAGTGGTTTCCTGCACCAACACAAGTGCGAAAGGGGGTTTTTCAACACTAACACAAGTGCGAAAAGTGGTTTTTCAACACTATCACAATTGCAAAAAGTGTTTTTTCCACACTAATACAAGTGCAAAAGTGGTTCCCTGCACCAACACAAGTGCGAAAAGTGGTTTTTCAACACTAACACAAGTGCGAAAAGTGGTTTTTCAACACTATCACAAGTGCAAAAAGTGTTTTTTCCACACTAATACAAGTGCAAAAGTGGTTTCCTGCACCAACACAAGTGCGGAAAGTGGTTTTTCAACACACACAAGTGCGAAAAGTGGTTTCTTGCACCAACACAAGTGCGAAAAGTGGTTTTTCAACACTAACACAAGTGCGAAAAGTGGTTTTTCAACATTAACACAAGTGTGAAAAGTGGTTTTTCAACACTAACACAAGTGCGAAAAATGGTTTTTCCACACTAATACAAGTGCAAAAGTGGTTTCCTGCACCAACACAAGTGCGAAAAGTGGTTTTTCAACACTAACACAAGTGCGAAAAGTGGTTTTTCAACACTATCACAAGTGCAAAAAGTGGTTTTTCAACACTAACACAAGTGCGAAAAGTGGTTTTTCCACACTAATACAAGTGCAAAAGTGGTTTCCTGCACCAACACAAGTGCGAAAAGTGGTTTTTAAACACTAACACAAGTGCGAAAAGTGGTTTTTCAACACTAACACAAGTGCGAAAAGTGGTTTTTCCACACTAATACAAGTGCAAAAGTGGTTTCCTGCACCAACACAAGTGCGAAAAGTGGTTTTTCAACACTAACACAAGTGCGAAAAGTGGTTTTTCAACACTATCACAAGTGCAAAAAGTGTTTTTTGCACACGAATACAAGTGCAAAAGTGGTTTCCTGCACCAACACAAGTGCGGAAAGTAGTTTTTCAACACTCACACAAGTGCGAAAAGTGGTTTCTTGCACCAACACAAGTGCGAAAAGTGGTTTTTAAACACTAACACAAGTGCGAAAAGTGGTTTTTCAACACTAACACAAGTGCGAAAAGTGGTTTTTCCACACTAATACAAGTGCAAAAGTGGTTTCCTGCACCAACACAAGTGTGAAAAGTGGTTTTTCACCACTAACACAAGTGCGAAAAATGGTTTTTCAACACTAACACAAGTGCGAAAAGTGGTTTTTCAACACTATCACAAGTGCAAAAAGTGTTTTTTCCACACTAATACAAGTGCAAAAGTGGTTTCCTGCACCAACACAAGTGCGAAAAGTGGTTTTTCAATGCAAACACAAGTGCGAAAAGTGGTTTATCAACACTAACACAAGTGCGAAAAGTGGTTTTTCCACACTAATACAAGTGCAAAAGTGGTTTCCTGCACCAACACAAGTGCGAAAAGTGGTTTTCAACACTAACACAAGTGCAAAAAGTGTTTTTTCCAAGCTAATACAAGTGCAAAAGTGGTTTCCTGCACCAACACAAGTGCGAAAAGTGGTTTTTCAACACTAACACAAGTGCGAAAAGTGGTTTTTCAACACTAACACAAGTGCGAAAAGTGGTTTTTCAACACTAACACAAGTGCGAAAAGTGGTTTTTTCCACACTAATACAAGTGCAAAAGTGGTTTCCTGCACCAACACAAGTGCGAAAAGTGGTTTTTCAACACTAACACAAGTGCGAAAAGTGGTTTTTCAACACTAACACAAGTGCGAAAAGTGGTTTTTCAACACTATCACAAGTGCGAAAAGTGTTTTTTCCACACTAATACAAGTGCAAAAGTGGTTTCCTGCACCAACACAAGTGCGAAAAGTGGTTTTTCAATGCAAACACAAGTGCGAAAAGTGGTTTATCAACACTAACACAAGTGCGAAAAGTGGTTTTTCCAAACTAATACAAGTGCAAAAGTGGTTTCCTGCACCAACACAAGTGCGAAAAGTGGTTTTTCAACACTAACACAAGTGCGAAAAGTGGTTTTCAACACTAACACAAGTGCAAAAAGTGTTTTTTCCAAGCTAATACAAGTGCAAAAGTGGTTTCCTGCACCAACACAAGTGCGAAAAGTGGTTTTTCAACACTAACACAAGTGCGAAAAGTGGTTTTTCAACACTAACACAAGTGCGAAAAGTGGTTTTTCAACACTAACACAAGTGCGAAAAGTGGTTTTTCAACACTAACACAAGTGCGAAAAGTGGTTTTTTCCACACTAATACAAGTGCAAAAGTGGTTTCCTGCACCAACACAAGTGCGAAAAGTGGTTTTTCAACACTAACACAAGTGCGAAAAGTGGTTTTTCAACACTATCACAAGTGCAAAAAGTGTTTTTTCCACACTAATACAAGTGCAAAAGTGGTTTCCTGCACCAACACAAGTGCGAAAAGTGGTTTTTAAACACTAACACAAGTGCGAAAAGTGGTTTTTCAACACTAACACAAGTGCGAAAAGTGGTTTTTCCACACTAATACAAGTGCAAAAGTGGTTTCCTGCACCAACACAAGTGCGGAAAGTGGTTTTTCAACACTAACACAAGTGCAAAACGTGGTTTTTCAACACTAACCCAAGTGCAAAAAGTGGTTTTTCAACACTAACACAAGTGCGAAAAGTGGTTTCTTGCACCAACACAAGTGCGAAAAGTGGTTTTTCAACACTAACACAAGTGCGAAAACTGGTTTTTCAACACTAACACAAGTGCGAAAACTGGTTTTTCAACACTAACACAAGTGCGAAAAGTGGTTTTTCAACACTAACACAAGTGCGAAAAGTTGTTTTTCAACACTAACACAAGTGCGAAAAGTGGTTTCTTGCACCAACACAAGTGCGAAAAGTGGTTTTTCAACACTAACACAAGTGCGAAAAGTGGTTTTTCAACATTAACACAAGTGCGATAAGTGGTTTTTCAACACTAACACAAGTGCAAAAAGTGTTTTTTCCACACTAATACAAGTGCAAAAGTGGTTTCCTGCACCAACACAAGTGCGAAAAGTGGTTTTTCAACGCAAACGCAAGTGCGAAAAGTGGTTTATCAACACTAACACAAGTGCGAAAAGTGGTTTTTCCACACTAATACAAGTGCAAAAGTGGTTTCCTGCACCAACACAAGTGCGAAAAGTGGTTTTTCAACACTAACACAAGTGCGAAAAGTGGTTTTTCAACACTAACACAAGTGCAAAAAGTGTTTTTTTCCACGCTAATACAAGTGCAAAAGTGGTTTCCTGCACCAACACAAGTGCGAAAAGTGGTTTTTCAACATTAACAAAAGTGCAAAACGTGGTTTTTCAACACTAACCCAAGTGCAAAAAGTGGTTTTTCAACACTAACACAAGTGCGAAAAGTGGTTTCTTGCACCAACACAAGTGCGAAAAGTGGTTTTTCAACACTAACACAAGTGCGAAAACTGGTTTTTCAACACTAACACAAGTGCGAAAACTGGTTTTTCAACACTAACACAAGTGCGAAAAGTGGTTTTTCAACACTAACACAAGTGCGAAAAGTTGTTTTTCAACACTAACACAAGTGCGAAAAGTGGTTTCTTGCACCAACACAAGTGCGAAAAGTGGTTTTTCAACACTAACACAAGTGCGAAAAGTGGTTTTTCAACATTAACACAAGTGCGATAAGTGGTTTTCCAACACTAACACAAGTGCAAAAAGTGTTTTTTCCACACTAATACAAGTGCAAAAGTGGTTTCCTGCACCAACACAAGTGCGAAAAGTGGTTTTTCAACGCAAACACAAGTGCGAAAAGTGGTTTATCAACACTAACACAAGTGCGAAAAGTGGTTTTTCCACACTAATACAAGTGCAAAAGTGGTTTCCTGCACCAACACAAGTGCGAAAAGTGGTTTTTCAACACTAACACAAGTGCGAAAAGTGGTTTTTCAACACTAACACAAGTGCAAAAAGTGTTTTTTTCCACGCTAATACAAGTGCAAAAGTGGTTTCCTGCACCAACACAAGTGCGAAAAGTGGTTTTTCAACACTAACAAAAGTGCGAAAAGTGGTTTTTCAACACTAACACAAGTGCGAAAAGTGGTTTCTTGCACCAACACAAGTGCGAAAAGTGGTTTTTCAACACTAACACAAGTGCGAAAAGTGGTTTTTCAACATTAACACAAGTGCGAAAAGTGGTTTTTCAACACTAACACAAGTGCGAAAAGTGGTTTTTCCACACTAATACAAGTGCAAAAGTGGTTTCCTGCACCAACACAAGTGCGAAAAGTGGTTTTTCAACACTAACACAAGTGCGAAAAGTGGTTTTTCAACACTAATTCAAGTGCAAAAGTGGTTTCCTGCACCAACACAAGTGCGAAAAGGGGTTTTTCAACACTAACACAAATGCGAAAAGTGGTTTTTCAACACTATCACAATTGCAAAAAGTGTTTTTTCCACACTAATACAAGTGCAAAAGTGGTTTCCTGCACCAACACAAGTGCGAAAAGTGGTTTTTCAACACTAACACAGGTGCGAAAAGTGGTTTTTCAACACTAACACAAGTGCGAAAAGTGGTTTTTCAACACTAACACAAGTGCAAAAAGTGGTTTTTCCACACTAATACAAGTGCAAAAGTGGTTTCCTGCACCAACACAAGTGCGGAAAGTGGTTTTTCAACACTCACACAAGTGCGAAAAGTGGTTTCTTGCACCAACACAAGTGCGAAAAGTGGTTTTTAAACACTAACACAAGTGCGAAAAGTGGTGTTTCAACACTAACACAAGTGCGAAAAGTGGTTTTTCCACACTAATACAAGTGCAAAAGTGGTTTCCTGCACCAACACAAGTGCGAAAAGTGTTTTTCACCACTAACACAAGTGCTAAAAATGGTTTTTCAACACTAACACAAGTGCGAAAAGTGGTTTTTCAACACTATCACAAGTGCAAAAAGTGTTTTTTCCACACTAATACAAGTGCAAAAGTGGTTTCCTGCACCAACACAAGTGCAAAAAGTGGTTTTTCAACATTAACACAAGTGCGAAAAGTGTTTTTTCCACACTAATACAAGTGCAAAAGTGGTTTCCTGCACCAACACAAGTGCGAAAAGTGGTTTTTCAACACTAACACAAGTGCGAAAAGTGGTTTTTCAACACTAACACAAGTGCAAAAAGTGTTTTTTCAACACTAACACAAGTGCGAAAAGTGGTTTCTTGCACCAACACAAGTGCGAAAAGTGGTTTTTCAACACTAACACAAGTGCGAAAAGTGGTTTTTCAACATTAACACAAGTGCGTTAAGTGGTTTTTCAACACTAACACAAGTGCGAAAAGTGGTTGTTCCACACTAATACAAGTGCAAAAGTGGTTTCTTGCACCAACACAAGTGCGAAAACTGGTTTTTCAACACTAAGACAAGTGCGAAAACTGGTTTTTCAACACTAACACAAGTGCGAAAAGTGGTTTTTCAACACTAACATAAGTGCGAAAAGTGGTTTTTCAACACTAATACAAGTGCAAAAGTGGTTTCCTGCACCAACACAAGTGCGAAAAGTGGTTTTTCAACACTAACACAAGTGCGAAAAGTGGTTTTTCAACATTAACACAAGTGCGTTAAGTGGTTTTTCAACACTAACACAAGTGCGAAAAGTGGTTGTTCCACACTAATACAAGTGCAAAAGTGGTTTCTTGCACCAACACAAGTGCGAAAACTGGTTTTTCAACACTAAGACAAGTGCGAAAACTGGTTTTTCAACACTAACACAAGTGCGAAAAGTGGTTTTTCAACACTAACATAAGTGCGAAAAGTGGTTTTTCAACACTAATACAAGTGCAAAAGTGGTTTCCTGCACCAACACAAGTGCGAAAAGTGGTTTTTCAACACTAACACAAGTGCGAAAAGTGGTTTTTCAACACTAATTCAAGTGCAAAAGTGGTTTCCTGCACCAACACAAGTGCGAAAGGGGGTTTTTCAACACTAACACAAGTGCGAAAAGTGGTTTTTCAACACTATCACAATTGCAAAAAGTGTTTTTTCCACACTAATACAAGTGAAAAAGTGGTTTCCTGCACCAACACAAGTGCGAAAAGTGGTTTTTCAACACTAACACAAGTGCGAAAAGTGGTTTTTCAACACTAACACAAGTGCGAAAAGTGGTTTTTCCACACTAATACAAGTGCAAAAGTGGTTCCCTGCACCAACACAAGTGCGAAAAGTGGTTTTTCAACACTAACACAAGTGCGAAAAGTGGTTTTTCAACACTATCACAAGTGCAAAAAGTGTTTTTTCCACACTAATACAAGTGCAAAAGTGGTTTCCTGCACCAACACAAGTGCGGAAAGTGGTTTTTCAACACACACAAGTGCGAAAAGTGGTTTCTTGCACCAACACAAGTGCGAAAAGTGGTTTTTCAACACTAACACAAGTGCGAAAAGTGGTTTTTCAACATTAACACAAGTGTGAAAAGTGGTTTTTCAACACTAACACAAGTGCGAAAAATGGTTTTTCCACACTAATACAAGTGCAAAAGTGGTTTCCTGCACCAACACAAGTGCGAAAAGTGGTTTTTCAACACTAACACAAGTGCGAAAAGTGGTTTTTCAACACTATCACAAGTGCAAAAAGTGGTTTTTCAACACTAACACAAGTGCGAAAAGTGGTTTTTCCACACTAATACAAGTGCAAAAGTGGTTTCCTGCACCAACACAAGTGCGAAAAGTGGTTTTTAAACACTAACACAAGTGCGAAAAGTGGTTTTTCAACACTAACACAAGTGCGAAAAGTGGTTTTTCCACACTAATACAAGTGCAAAAGTGGTTTCCTGCACCAACACAAGTGCGAAAAGTGGTTTTTCAACACTAACACAAGTGCGAAAAGTGGTTTTTCAACACTATCACAAGTGCAAAAAGTGTTTTTTCCACACGAATACAAGTGCAAAAGTGGTTTCCTGCACCAACACAAGTGCGGAAAGTAGTTTTTCAACACTCACACAAGTGCGAAAAGTGGTTTCTTGCACCAACACAAGTGCGAAAAGTGGTTTTTAAACACTAACACAAGTGCGAAAAGTGGTTTTTCAACACTAACACAAGTGCGAAAAGTGGTTTTTCCACACTAATACAAGTGCAAAAGTGGTTTCCTGCACCAACACAAGTGCGAAAAGTGGTTTTTCACCACTAACACAAGTGCGAAAAATGGTTTTTCAACACTAACACAAGTGCGAAAAGTGGTTTTTCAACACTATCACAAGTGCAAAAAGTGTTTTTTCCACACTAATACAAGTGCAAAAGTGGTTTCCTGCACCAACACAAGTGCGAAAAGTGGTTTTTCAATGCAAACACAAGTGCGAAAAGTGGTTTATCAACACTAACACAAGTGCGAAAAGTGGTTTTTCCACACTAATACAAGTGCAAAAGTGGTTTCCTGCACCAACACAAGTGCGAAAAGTGGTTTTTCAACACTAACACAAGTGCGAAAAGTGGTTTTCAACACTAACACAAGTGCAAAAAGTGTTTTTTCCAAGCTAATACAAGTGCAAAAGTGGTTTCCTGCACCAACACAAGTGCGAAAAGTGGTTTTTCAACACTAACACAAGTGCGAAAAGTGGTTTTTCAACACTAACACAAGTGCGAAAAGTGGTTTTTCAACACTAACACAAGTGCGAAAAGTGGTTTTTCCACACTAATACAAGTGCAAAAGTGGTTTCCTGCACCAACACAAGTGCGAAAAGTGGTTTTTCAACACTAACACAAGTGCGAAAAGTGGTTTTTCAACACTAACACAAGTGCGAAAAGTGGTTTTTCAACACTATCACAAGTGCGAAAAGTGTTTTTTCCACACTAATACAAGTGCAAAAGTGGTTTCCTGCACCAACACAAGTGCGAAAAGTGGTTTTTCAATGCAAACACAAGTGCGAAAAGTGGTTTATCAACACTAACACAAGTGCGAAAAGTGGTTTTTCCACACTAATACAAGTGCAAAAGTGGTTTCCTGCACCAACACAAGTGCGAAAAGTGGTTTTTCAACACTAACACAAGTGCGAAAAGTGGTTTTCAACACTAACACAAGTGCAAAAAGTGTTTTTTCCAAGCTAATACAAGTGCAAAAGTGGTTTCCTGCACCAACACAAGTGCGAAAAGTGGTTTTTCAACACTAACACAAGTGCGAAAAGTGGTTTTTCAACACTAACACAAGTGCGAAAAGTGGTTTTTCAACACTAACACAAGTGCGAAAAGTGGTTTTTCCACACTAATACAAGTGCAAAAGTGGTTTCCTGCACCAACACAAGTGCGAAAAGTGGTTTTTCAACACTAACACAAGTGCGCAAAGTGGTTTTTCAACATTAACACAAGTGCGTTAAGTGGTTTTTCAACACTAACACAAGTGCGAAAAGTGGTTGTTCCACACTAATACAAGTGCAAAAGTGGTTTCTTGCACCAACACAAGTGCGAAAACTGGTTTTTCAACACTAAGACAAGTGCGAAAACTGGTTTTTCAACACTAACACAAGTGCGAAAAGTGGTTTTTCAACACTAACATAAGTGCGAAAAGTGGTTTTTCAACACTAATACAAGTGCAAAAGTGGTTTCCTGCACCAACACAAGTGCGAAAAGTGGTTTTTCAACACTAACACAAGTGCGAAAAGTGGTTTTTCAACACTAATTCAAGTGCAAAAGTGGTTTCCTGCACCAACACGAGTGCGAAAGGGGGTTTTTCAACACTAACACAAGTGCGAAAAGTGGTTTTTCAACACTATCACAATTGCAAAAAGTGTTTTTTCCACACTAATACAAGTGAAAAAGTGGTTTCCTGCACCAACACAAGTGCGAAAAGTGGTTTTTCAACACTAACACAAGTGCGAAAAGTGGTTTTTCAACACTAACACAAGTGCGAAAAGTGGTTTTTCCACACTAATACAAGTGCAAAAGTGGTTCCCTGCACCAACACAAGTGCGAAAAGTGGTTTTTCAACACTAACACAAGTGCGAAAAGTGGTTTTTCAACACTATCACAAGTGCAAAAAGTGTTTTTTCCACACTAATACAAGTGCAAAAGTGGTTTCCTGCACCAACACAAGTGCGGAAAGTGGTTTTTCAACACACACAAGTGCGAAAAGTGGTTTCTTGCACCAACACAAGTGCGAAAAGTGGTTTTTCAACACTAACACAAGTGCGAAAAGTGGTTTTTCAACATTAACACAAGTGTGAAAAGTGGTTTTTCAACACTAACACAAGTGCGAAAAATGGTTTTTCCACACTAATACAAGTGCAAAAGTGGTTTCCTGCACCAACACAAGTGCGAAAAGTGGTTTTTCAACACTAACACAAGTGCGAAAAGTGGTTTTTCAACACTATCACAAGTGCAAAAAGTGGTTTTTCAACACTAACACAAGTGCGAAAAGTGGTTTTTCCACACTAATACAAGTGCAAAAGTGGTTTCCTGCACCAACACAAGTGCGAAAAGTGGTTTTTAAACACTAACACAAGTGCGAAAAGTGGTTTTTCAACACTAACACAAGTGCGAAAAGTGGTTTTTCCACACTAATACAAGTGCAAAAGTGGTTTCCTGCACCAACACAAGTGCGAAAAGTGGTTTTTCAACACTAACACAAGTGCGAAAAGTGGTTTTTCAACACTATCACAAGTGCAAAAAGTGTTTTTTCCACACGAATACAAGTGCAAAAGTGGTTTCCTGCACCAACACAAGTGCGGAAAGTAGTTTTTCAACACTCACACAAGTGCGAAAAGTGGTTTCTTGCACCAACACAAGTGCGAAAAGTGGTTTTTAAACACTAACACAAGTGCGAAAAGTGGTTTTTCAACACTAACACAAGTGCGAAAAGTGGTTTTTCCACACTAATACAAGTGCAAAAGTGGTTTCCTGCACCAACACAAGTGCGAAAAGTGGTTTTTCACCACTAACACAAGTGCGAAAAATGGTTTTTCAACACTAACACAAGTGCGAAAAGTGGTTTTTCAACACTATCACAAGTGCAAAAAGTGTTTTTTCCACACTAATACAAGTGCAAAAGTGGTTTCCTGCACCAACACAAGTGCGAAAAGTGGTTTTTCAATGCAAACACAAGTGCGAAAAGTGGTTTATCAACACTAACACAAGTGCGAAAAGTGGTTTTTCCACACTAATACAAGTGCAAAAGTGGTTTCCTGCACCAACACAAGTGCGAAAAGTGGTTTTTCAACACTAACACAAGTGCGAAAAGTGGTTTTCAACACTAACACAAGTGCAAAAAGAGTTTTTTCCAAGCTAATACAAGTGCAAAAGTGGTTTCCTGCACCAACACAAGTGCGAAAAGTGGTTTTTCAACACTAACACAAGTGCGAAAAGTGGTTTTTCAACACTAACACAAGTGCGAAAAGTGGTTTTTCAACACTAACACAAGTGCGAAAAGTGGTTTTTCCACACTAATACAAGTGCAAAAGTGGTTTCCTGCACCAACACAAGTGCGAAAAGTGGTTTTTCAACACTAACACAAGTGCGAAAAGTGGTTTTTCAACACTAACACAAGTGCGAAAAGTGGTTTTTCAACACTATCACAAGTGCGAAAAGTGTTTTTTCCACACTAATACAAGTGCAAAAGTGGTTTCCTGCACCAACACAAGTGCGAAAAGTGGTTTTTCAATGCAAACACAAGTGCGAAAAGTGGTTTATCAACACTAACACAAGTGCGAAAAGTGGTTTTTCCACACTAATACAAGTGCAAAAGTGGTTTCCTGCACCAACACAAGTGCGAAAAGTGGTTTTTCAACACTAACACAAGTGCGAAAAGTGGTTTTCAACACTAACACAAGTGCAAAAAGTGTTTTTTCCAAGCTAATACAAGTGCAAAAGTGGTTTCCTGCACCAACACAAGTGCGAAAAGTGGTTTTTCAACACTAACACAAGTGCGAAAAGTGGTTTTTCAACACTAACACAAGTGCGAAAAGTGGTTTTTCAACACTAACACAAGTGCGAAAAGTGGTTTTTCCACACTAATACAAGTGCAAAAGTGGTTTCCTGCACCAACACAAGTGCGAAAAGTGGTTTTTCAACACTAACACAAGTGCGCAAAGTGGTTTTTCAACACTATCACAAGTGCAAAAAGTGTTTTTTCCACACTAATACAAGTGCAAAAGTGGTTTCCTGCACCAACACAAGTGCGAAAAGTGGTTTTTAAACACTAACACAAGTGCGAAAAGTGGTTTTTCAACACTAACACAAGTGCGAAAAGTGGTTTTTCCACACTAATACAAGTGCAAAAGTGGTTTCCTGCACCAACACAAGTGCGGAAAGTGGTTTTTCAACACTAACACAAGTGCAAAACGTGGTTTTTCAACACTAACCCAAGTGCAAAAAGTGGTTTTTCAACACTAACACAAGTGCGAAAAGTGGTTTCTTGCACCAACACAAGTGCGAAAAGTGGTTTTTCAACACTAACACAAGTGCGAAAACTGGTTTTTCAACACTAACACAAGTGCGAAAACTGGTTTTTCAACACTAACACAAGTGCGAAAAGTGGTTTTTCCACACTAATACAAGTGCAAAAGTGGTTTCCTGCACCAACACAAGTGCGAAAAGTGGTTTTTCAACACTAACACAAGTGCGAAAAGTGGTTTTTCAACACTAATTCAAGTGCAAAAGTGGTTTCCTGCACCAACACAAGTGCGAAAAGGGGTTTTTCAACACTAACACAAATGCGAAAAGTGGTTTTTCAACACTATCACAAGTGCAAAAAGTGTTTTTTCCACACTAACACAAGTGCGAAAAGTGGTTTTTCAACATTAACACAAGTGTGAAAAGTGGTTTTTCAACACTAACACAAGTGCGAAAAATAGTTTTTCCACACTAATACAAGTGCAAAAGTGGTTTCCTGCACCAACACAAGTGCGAAAAGTGGTTTTTCAACACTAACACAAGTGCGAAAAGTGGTTTTTCAACACTATCACAAGTGCAAAAAGTGGTTTTTCAACACTAACACAAGTGCGAAAAGTGGTTTTTCCACACTAATACAAGTGCAAAAGTGGTTTCCTGCACCAACACAAGTGCGAAAAGTGGTTTTTAAACACTAACACAAGTGCGAAAAGTGGTTTTTCAACACTAACACAAGTGCGAAAAGTGGTTTTTCCACACTAATACAAGTGCAAAAGTGGTTTCCTGCACCAACACAAGTGCGAAAAGTGGTTTTTCAACACTAACACAAGTGCGAAAAGTGGTTTTTCAACACTATCACAAGTGCAAAAAGTGTTTTTTCCACACGAATACAAGTGCAAAAGTGGTTTCCTGCACCAACACAAGTGCGGAAAGTAGTTTTTCAACACTCACACAAGTGCGAAAAGTGGTTTCTTGCACCAACACAAGTGCGAAAAGTGGTTTTTAAACACTAACACAAGTGCGAAAAGTGGTTTTTCAACACTAACACAAGTGCGAAAAGTGGTTTTTCCACACTAATACAAGTGCAAAAGTGGTTTCCTGCACCAACACAAGTGCGAAAAGTGGTTTTTCACCACTAACACAAGTGCGAAAAATGGTTTTTCAACACTAACACAAGTGCGAAAAGTGGTTTTTCAACACTATCACAAGTGCAAAAAGTGTTTTTTCCACACTAATACAAGTGCAAAAGTGGTTTCCTGCACCAACACAAGTGCGAAAAGTGGTTTTTCAATGCAAACACAAGTGCGAAAAGTGGTTTATCAACACTAACACAAGTGCGAAAAGTGGTTTTTCCACACTAATACAAGTGCAAAAGTGGTTTCCTGCACCAACACAAGTGCGAAAAGTGGTTTTTCAACACTAACACAAGTGCGAAAAGTGGTTTTCAACACTAACACAAGTGCAAAAAGTGTTTTTTCCAAGCTAATACAAGTGCAAAAGTGGTTTCCTGCACCAACACAAGTGCGAAAAGTGGTTTTTCAACACTAACACAAGTGCGAAAAGTGGTTTTTCAACACTAACACAAGTGCGAAAAGTGGTTTTTCAACACTAACACAAGTGCGAAAAGTGGTTTTTCCACACTAATACAAGTGCAAAAGTGGTTTCCTGCACCAACACAAGTGCGAAAAGTGGTTTTTCAACACTAACACAAGTGCGAAAAGTGGTTTTTCAACACTAACACAAGTGCGAAAAGTGGTTTTTCAACACTATCACAAGTGCGAAAAGTGTTTTTTCCACACTAATACAAGTGCAAAAGTGGTTTCCTGCACCAACACAAGTGCGAAAAGTGGTTTTTCAATGCAAACACAAGTGCGAAAAGTGGTTTATCAACACTAACACAAGTGCGAAAAGTGGTTTTTCCACACTAATACAAGTGCAAAAGTGGTTTCCTGCACCAACACAAGTGCGAAAAGTGGTTTTTCAACACTAACACAAGTGCGAAAAGTGGTTTTCAACACTAACACAAGTGCAAAAAGTGTTTTTTCCAAGCTAATACAAGTGCAAAAGTGGTTTCCTGCACCAACACAAGTGCGAAAAGTGGTTTTTCAACACTAACACAAGTGCGAAAAGTGGTTTTTCAACACTAACACAAGTGCGAAAAGTGGTTTTTCAACACTAACACAAGTGCGAAAAGTGGTTTTTCCACACTAATACAAGTGCAAAAGTGGTTTCCTGCACCAACACAAGTGCGAAAAGTGGTTTTTCAACACTATCACAAGTGCAAAAAGTGTTTTTTCCACACTAATACAAGTGCAAAAGTGGTTTCCTGCACCAACACAAGTGCGAAAAGTGGTTTTTAAACACTAACACAAGTGCGAAAAGTGGTTTTTCAACACTAACACAAGTGCGAAAAGTGGTTTTTCCACACTAATACAAGTGCAAAAGTGGTTTCCTGCACCAACACAAGTGCGGAAAGTGGTTTTTCAACACTAACACAAGTGCAAAACGTGGTTTTTCAACACTAACCCAAGTGCAAAAAGTGGTTTTTCAACACTAACACAAGTGCGAAAAGTGGTTTCTTGCACCAACACAAGTGCGAAAAGTGGTTTTTCAACACTAACACAAGTGCGAAAACTGGTTTTTCAACACTAACACAAGTGCGAAAACTGGTTTTTCAACACTAACACAAGTGCGAAAAGTGGTTTTTCCACACTAATACAAGTGCAAAAGTGGTTTCCTGCACCAACACAAGTGCGAAAAGTGGTTTTTCAACACTAACACAAGTGCGAAAAGTGGTTTTTCAACACTAATTCAAGTGCAAAAGTGGTTTCCTGCACCAACACAAGTGCGAAAAGGGGTTTTTCAACACTAACACAAATGCGAAAAGTGGTTTTTCAACACTATCACAATTGCAAAAAGTGTTTTTTCCACACTAATACAAGTGCAAAAGTGGTTTCCTGCACCAACACAAGTGCGAAAAGTGGTTTTTCAACACTAACACAAGTGCGAAAAGTCGTTTTTCAACACTAACACAAGTGCGAAAAGTGGTTTTTCAACACTAACACAAGTGCAAAAAGTGGTTTTTCCACACTAATACAAGTGCAAAAGTGGTTTCCTGCACCAACACAAGTGCGAAAAGTGGTTTTTCAACACTAACACAAGTGCGAAAAGTGGTTTTTCAACACTAACACAAGTGCAAAAAGTGTTTTTTCAACACTAACACAAGTGCGAAAAGTGGTTTCTTGCACCAACACAAGTGCGAAAAGTGGTTTTTCAACACTAACACAAGTGCGAAAAGTGGTTTTTCAACATTAACACAAGTGCGTTAAGTGGTTTTTCAACACTAACACAAGTGCGAAAAGTGGTTGTTCCACACTAATACAAGTGCAAAAGTGGTTTCCTGCACCAACACAAGTGCGGAAAGTGGTTTTTCAACACTCACACAAGTGCGAAAAGTGGTTTCTTGCACCAACACAAGTGCGGAAAGTGGTTTTTCAACACTAACACAAGTGCAAAACGTGGTTTTTCAACACTAACCCAAGTGCAAAAAGTGGTTTTTCAACACTAACACAAGTGCGAAAAGTGGTTTCTTGCACCAACACAAGTGCGAAAAGTGGTTTTTCAACACTAACACAAGTGCGAAAACTGGTTTTTCAACACTAACACAAGTGCGAAAACTGGTTTTTCAACACTAACACAAGTGCGAAAAGTGGTTTTTCCACACTAATACAAGTGCAAAAGTGGTTTCCTGCACCAACACAAGTGCGAAAAGTGGTTTTTCAACACTAACACAAGTGCGAAAAGTGGTTTTTCAACACTAATTCAAGTGCAAAAGTGGTTTCCTGCACCAACACAAGTGCGAAAAGGGGTTTTTCAACACTAACACAAATGCGAAAAGTGGTTTTTCAACACTATCACAAGTGCAAAAAGTGTTTTTTCCACACTAACACAAGTGCGAAAAGTGGTTTTTCAACATTAACACAAGTGTGAAAAGTGGTTTTTCAACACTAACACAAGTGCGAAAAATGGTTTTTCCACACTAATACAAGTGCAAAAGTGGTTTCCTGCACCAACACAAGTGCGAAAAGTGGTTTTTCAACACTAACACAAGTGCGAAAAGTGGTTTTTCAACACTATCACAAGTGCAAAAAGTGGTTTTTCAACACTAACACAAGTGCGAAAAGTGGTTTTTCCACACTAATACAAGTGCAAAAGTGGTTTCCTGCACCAACACAAGTGCGAAAAGTGGTTTTTAAACACTAACACAAGTGCGAAAAGTGGTTTTTCAACACTAACACAAGTGCGAAAAGTGGTTTTTCCACACTAATACAAGTGCAAAAGTGGTTTCCTGCACCAACACAAGTGCGAAAAGTGGTTTTTCAACACTAACACAAGTGCGAAAAGTGGTTTTTCAACACTATCACAAGTGCAAAAAGTGTTTTTTCCACACGAATACAAGTGCAAAAGTGGTTTCCTGCACCAACACAAGTGCGGAAAGTAGTTTTTCAACACTCACACAAGTGCGAAAAGTGGTTTCTTGCACCAACACAAGTGCGAAAAGTGGTTTTTAAACACTAACACAAGTGCGAAAAGTGGTTTTTCAACACTAACACAAGTGCGAAAAGTGGTTTTTCCACACTAATACAAGTGCAAAAGTGGTTTCCTGCACCAACACAAGTGCGAAAAGTGGTTTTTCACCACTAACACAAGTGCGAAAAATGGTTTTTCAACACTAACACAAGTGCGAAAAGTGGTTTTTCAACACTATCACAAGTGCAAAAAGTGTTTTTTCCACACTAATACAAGTGCAAAAGTGGTTTCCTGCACCAACACAAGTGCGAAAAGTGGTTTTTCAATGCAAACACAAGTGCGAAAAGTGGTTTATCAACACTAACACAAGTGCGAAAAGTGGTTTTTCCACACTAATACAAGTGCAAAAGTGGTTTCCTGCACCAACACAAGTGCGAAAAGTGGTTTTTCAACACTAACACAAGTGCGAAAAGTGGTTTTCAACACTAACACAAGTGCAAAAAGTGTTTTTTCCAAGCTAATACAAGTGCAAAAGTGGTTTCCTGCACCAACACAAGTGCGAAAAGTGGTTTTTCAACACTAACACAAGTGCGAAAAGTGGTTTTTCAACACTAACACAAGTGCGAAAAGTGGTTTTTCAACACTAACACAAGTGCGAAAAGTGGTTTTTCCACACTAATACAAGTGCAAAAGTGGTTTCCTGCACCAACACAAGTGCGAAAAGTGGTTTTTCAACACTAACACAAGTGCGAAAAGTGGTTTTTCAACACTAACACAAGTGCGAAAAGTGGTTTTTCAACACTATCACAAGTGCGAAAAGTGTTTTTTCCACACTAATACAAGTGCAAAAGTGGTTTCCTGCACCAACACAAGTGCGAAAAGTGGTTTTTCAATGCAAACACAAGTGCGAAAAGTGGTTTATCAACACTAACACAAGTGCGAAAAGTGGTTTTTCCACACTAATACAAGTGCAAAAGTGGTTTCCTGCACCAACACAAGTGCGAAAAGTGGTTTTTCAACACTAACACAAGTGCGAAAAGTGGTTTTCAACACTAACACAAGTGCAAAAAGTGTTTTTTCCAAGCTAATACAAGTGCAAAAGTGGTTTCCTGCACCAACACAAGTGCGAAAAGTGGTTTTTCAACACTAACACAAGTGCGAAAAGTGGTTTTTCAACACTAACACAAGTGCGAAAAGTGGTTTTTCAACACTAACACAAGTGCGAAAAGTGGTTTTTCCACACTAATACAAGTGCAAAAGTGGTTTCCTGCACCAACACAAGTGCGAAAAGTGGTTTTTCAACACTAACACAAGTGCGAAAAGTGGTTTTTCAACACTATCACAAGTGCAAAAAGTGTTTTTTCCACACTAATACAAGTGCAAAAGTGGTTTCCTGCACCAACACAAGTGCGAAAAGTGGTTTTTAAACACTAACACAAGTGCGAAAAGTGGTTTTTCAACACTAACACAAGTGCGAAAAGTGGTTTTTCCACACTAATACAAGTGCAAAAGTGGTTTCCTGCACCAACACAAGTGCGGAAAGTGGTTTTTCAACACTAACACAAGTGCAAAACGTGGTTTTTCAACACTAACCCAAGTGCAAAAAGTGGTTTTTCAACACTAACACAAGTGCGAAAAGTGGTTTCTTGCACCAACACAAGTGCGAAAAGTGGTTTTTCAACACTAACACAAGTGCGAAAACTGGTTTTTCAACACTAACACAAGTGCGAAAACTGGTTTTTCAACACTAACACAAGTGCGAAAAGTGGTTTTTCCACACTAATACAAGTGCAAAAGTGGTTTCCTGCACCAACACAAGTGCGAAAAGTGGTTTTTCAACACTAACACAAGTGCGAAAAGTGGTTTTTCAACACTAATTCAAGTGCAAAAGTGGTTTCCTGCACCAACACAAGTGCGAAAAGGGGTTTTTCAACACTAACACAAATGCGAAAAGTGGTTTTTCAACACTATCACAATTGCAAAAAGTGTTTTTTCCACACTAATACAAGTGCAAAAGTGGTTTCCTGCACCAACACAAGTGCGAAAAGTGGTTTTTCAACACTAACACAAGTGCGAAAAGTCGTTTTTCAACACTAACACAAGTGCGAAAAGTGGTTTTTCAACACTAACACAAGTGCAAAAAGTGGTTTTTCCACACTAATACAAGTGCAAAAGTGGTTTCCTGCACCAACACAAGTGCGAAAAGTGGTTTTTCAACACTAACACAAGTGCGAAAAGTGGTTTTTCAACACTAACACAAGTGCAAAAAGTGTTTTTTCAACACTAACACAAGTGCGAAAAGTGGTTTCTTGCACCAACACAAGTGCGAAAAGTGGTTTTTCAACACTAACACAAGTGCGAAAAGTGGTTTTTCAACATTAACACAAGTGCGTTAAGTGGTTTTTCAACACTAACACAAGTGCGAAAAGTGGTTGTTCCACACTAATACAAGTGCAAAAGTGGTTTCCTGCACCAACACAAGTGCGGAAAGTGGTTTTTCAACACTCACACAAGTGCGAAAAGTGGTTTCTTGCACCAACACAAGTGCGAAAAGTGGTTTTTAAACACTAACACAAGTGCGAAAAGTGGTTTTTCAACACTAACACAAGTGCGAAAAGTGGTTTTTCCACACTAATACAAGTGCAAAAGTGGTTTCCTGCACCAACACAAGTGCGAAAAGTGGTTTTTCACCACTAACACAAGTGCGAAAAATGGTTTTTCAACACTAACACAAGTGCGAAAAGTGGTTTTTCAACACTATCACAAGTGCAAAAAGTGTTTTTTCCACACTAATACAAGTGCAAAAGTGGTTTCCTGCACCAACACAAGTGCAAAAAGTGTTTTTCAACACTAACACAAGGGCAAAAAGTGTTTTTTCCACACTAATACAAGTGCAAAAGTGGTTTCCTGCACCAACACAAGTGCGAAAAGTGGTTTGTCAACACTAACACAAGTGCGAAAAGTGGTTTTTCAACACTAACACAAGTGCGAAAAGTTGTTTTTCAACACTAACACAAGTGCGAAAAGTGGTTTCTTGCACCAACACAAGTGCGAAAAGTGGTTTTTCAACACTAACACAAGTGCGAAAAGTGGTTTTTCAACATTAACACAAGTGCGATAAGTGGTTTTTCAACACTAACACAAGTGCAAAAAGTGTTTTTTCCACACTAATACAAGTGCAAAAGTGGTTTCCTGCACCAACACAAGTGCGAAAAGTGGTTTTTCAACGCAAACACAAGTGCGAAAAGTGGTTTATCAACACTAACACAAGTGCGAAAAGTGGTTTTTCCACACTAATACAAGTGCAAAAGTGGTTTCCTGCACCAACACAAGTGCGAAAAGTGGTTTTTCAACACTAACACAAGTGCGAAAAGTGGTTTTTCAACACTAACACAAGTGCAAAAAGTGTTTTTTTCCACGCTAATACAAGTGCAAAAGTGGTTTCCTGCACCAACACAAGTGCGAAAAGTGGTTTTTCAACACTAACAAAAGTGTGAAAAGTGGTTTTTCAACACTAACACAAGTGCGAAAAGTGGTTTCTTGCACCAACACAAGTGCGAAAAGTGGTTTTTCAACACTAACACAAGTGCGAAAAGTGGTTTTTCAACATTAACACAAGTGCGAAAAGTGGTTTTTCAACACTAACACAAGTGCGAAAAGTGGTTTTTCCACACTAATACAAGTGTAAAAGTGGTTTCCTGCACCAACACAAGTGCGAAAATTGGTTTTTCAACACTAACACAAGTGCGAAAAGTGGTTTTTCAACACTAATTCAAGTGCAAAAGTGGTTTCCTGCACCAACACAAGTGCGAAAAGGAGTTTTTCAACACTAACACAAATGCGAAAAGTGGTTTTTCAACACTATCACAATTGCAAAAAGTGTTTTTTCCACACTAATACAAGTGCAAAAGTGGTTTCCTGCACCAACACAAGTGCGAAAAGTGGTTTTTCAACACTAACACAAGTGCGAAAAGTGGTTTTTCAACACTAACACAAGTGCGAAAAGTGGTTTTTCAACACTAACACAAGTGCAAAAAGTGGTTTTTCCACACTAATACAAGTGCAAAAGTGGTTTCCTGCACCAACACAAGTGCGGAAAGTGGTTTTTCAACACTCACACAAGTGCGAAAAGTGGTTTCTTGCACCAACACAAGTGCGAAAAGTGGTTTTTAAACACTAACACAAGTGCGAAAAGTGGTGTTTCAACACTAACACAAGTGCGAAAAGTGGTTTTTCCACACTAATACAAGTGCAAAAGTGGTTTCCTGCACCAACACAAGTGCGAAAAGTGTTTTTCACCACTAACACAAGTGCTAAAAATGGTTTTTCAACACTAACACAAGTGCGAAAAGTGGTTTTTCAACACTATCACAAGTGCAAAAAGTGTTTTTTCCACACTAATACAAGTGCAAAAGTGGTTTCCTGCACCAACACAAGTGCAAAAAGTGGTTTTTCAACATTAACACAAGTGCGAAAAGTGTTTTTTCCACACTAATACAAGTGCAAAAGTGGTTTCCTGCACCAACACAAGTGCGAAAAGTGGTTTTTCAACACTAACACAAGTGCGAAAAGTGGTTTTTCAACACTAACACAAGTGCAAAAAGTGTTTTTTCAACACTAACACAAGTGCGAAAAGTGGTTTCTTGCACCAACACAAGTGCGAAAAGTGGTTTTTCAACACTAACACAAGTGCGAAAAGTGGTTTTTCAACATTAACACAAGTGCGTTAAGTGGTTTTTCAACACTAACACAAGTGCGAAAAGTGGTTGTTCCACACTAATACAAGTGCAAAAGTGGTTTCTTGCACCAACACAAGTGCGAAAACTGGTTTTTCAACACTAAGACAAGTGCGAAAACTGGTTTTTCAACACTAACACAAGTGCGAAAAGTGGTTTTTCAACACTAACATAAGTGCGAAAAGTGGTTTTTCAACACTAATACAAGTGCAAAAGTGGTTTCCTGCACCAACACAAGTGCGAAAAGTGGTTTTTCAACACTAACACAAGTGCGAAAAGTGGTTTTTCAACATTAATACAAGTGCGTTAAGTGGTTTTTCAACACTAACACAAGTGCGAAAAGTGGTTGTTCCACACTAATACAAGTGCAAAAGTGGTTTCTTGCACCAACACAAGTGCGAAAACTGGTTTTTCAACACTAAGACAAGTGCGAAAACTGGTTTTTCAACACTAACACAAGTGCGAAAAGTGGTTTTTCAACACTAACATAAGTGCGAAAAGTGGTTTTTCAACACTAATACAAGTGCAAAAGTGGTTTCCTGCACCAACACAAGTGCGAAAAGTGGTTTTTCAACACTAACACAAGTGCGAAAAGTGGTTTTTCAACACTAATTCAAGTGCAAAAGTGGTTTCCTGCACCAACACAAGTGCGAAAGGGGGTTTTTCAACACTAACACAAGTGCGAAAAGTGGTTTTTCAACACTATCACAATTGCAAAAAGTGTTTTTTCCACACTAATACAAGTGAAAAAGTGGTTTCCTGCACCAACACAAGTGCGAAAAGTGGTTTTTCAACACTAACACAAGTGCGAAAAGTGGTTTTTCAACACTAACACAAGTGCGAAAAGTGGTTTTTCCACACTAATACAAGTGCAAAAGTGGTTCCCTGCACCAACACAAGTGCGAAAAGTGGTTTTTCAACACTAACACAAGTGCGAAAAGTGGTTTTTCAACACTATCACAAGTGCAAAAAGTGTTTTTTCCACACTAATACAAGTGCAAAAGTGGTTTCCTGCACCAACACAAGTGCGGAAAGTGGTTTTTCAACACACACAAGTGCGAAAAGTGGTTTCTTGCACCAACACAAGTGCGAAAAGTGGTTTTTCAACACTAACACAAGTGCGAAAAGTGGTTTTTCAACATTAACACAAGTGTGAAAAGTGGTTTTTCAACACTAACACAAGTGCGAAAAATGGTTTTTCCACACTAATACAAGTGCAAAATTGGTTTCCTGCACCAACACAAGTGCGAAAAGTGGTTTTTCAACACTAACACAAGTGCGAAAAGTGGTTTTTCAACACTATCACAAGTGCAAAAAGTGGTTTTTCAACACTAACACAAGTGCGAAAAGTGGTTTTTCCACACTAATACAAGTGCAAAAGTGGTTTCCTGCACCAACACAAGTGCGAAAAGTGGTTTTTAAACACTAACACAAGTGCGAAAAGTGGTTTTTCAACACTAACACAAGTGCGAAAAGTGGTTTTTCCACACTAATACAAGTGCAAAAGTGGTTTCCTGCACCAACACAAGTGCGAAAAGTGGTTTTTCAACACTAACACAAGTGCGAAAAGTGGTTTTTCAACACTATCACAAGTGCAAAAAGTGTTTTTTCCACACGAATACAAGTGCAAAAGTGGTTTCCTGCACCAACACAAGTGCGGAAAGTAGTTTTTCAACACTCACACAAGTGCGAAAAGTGGTTTCTTGCACCAACACAAGTGCGAAAAGTGGTTTTTAAACACTAACACAAGTGCGAAAAGTGGTTTTTCAACAACTAACACAAGTGCGAAAAGTGGTTTTTCCACACTAATACAAGTGCAAAAGTGGTTTCCTGCACCAACACAAGTGCGAAAAGTGGTTTTTCACCACTAACACAAGTGCGAAAAATGGTTTTTCAACACTAACACAAGTGCGAAAAGTGGTTTTTCAACACTATCACAAGTGCAAAAAGTGTTTTTTCCACACTAATACAAGTGCAAAAGTGGTTTCCTGCACCAACACAAGTGCGAAAAGTGGTTTTTCAACGCTAACACAAGTGCGAAAAGTGTTTTTTCCACACTAATACAAGTGCAAAAGTGGTTTCCTGCACCAACACAAGTGCGAAAAGTGTTTTTCAACACTAACACAAGTGCAAAAAGTGTTTTTTCCACACTAATACAAGTGCAAAAGTGGTTTCCTGCACCAACACAAGTGCGAAAAGTGGTTTGTCAACACTAACACAAGTGTGAAAAGTGGTTTTTCAACACTAACACAAGTGCGAAAAGTGGTTTTTCAACACTAACACAAGTGCGAAAAGTGGTTTCTTGCACCAACACAAGTGCGAAAAGTGGTTTTTCAACACTAACACAAGTGCGAAAAGTGGTTTTTCAACATTAACACAAGTGCGATAAGTGGTTTTTCAACACTAACACAAGTGCAAAAAGTGTTTTTTCCACACTAATACAAGTGCAAAAGTGGTTTCCTGCACCAACACAAGTGCGAAAAGTGGTTTTTCAATGCAAACACAAGTGCGAAAAGTGGTTTATCAACACTAACACAAGTGCGAAAAGTGGTTTTTCCACACTAATACAAGTGCAAAAGTGGTTTCCTGCACCAACACAAGTGCGAAAAGTGGTTTTTCAACACTAACACAAGTGCGAAAAGTGGTTTTCAACACTAACACAAGTGCAAAAAGTGTTTTTTCCAAGCTAATACAAGTGCAAAAGTGGTTTCCTGCACCAACACAAGTGCGAAAAGTGGTTTTTCAACACTAACACAAGTGCGAAAAGTGGTTTTTCCACACTAATACAAGTGCAAAAGTGGTTTCCTGCACCAACACAAGTGCGAAAAGTGGTTTTTCAACACTAACACAAGTGCGAAAAGTGGTTTTTCAACACTATCACAAGTGCAAAAAGTGTTTTTTCCACACTAATACAAGTGCAAAAGTGGTTTCCTGCACCAACACAAGTGCGAAAAGTGGTTTTTAAACACTAACACAAGTGCGAAAAGTGGTTTTTCAACACCAACACAAGTGCGAAAAGTGGTTTTTCCACACTAATACAAGTGCAAAAGTGGTTTCCTGCACCAACACAAGTGCGGAAAGTGGTTTTTCAACACTAACACAAGTGCGAAAAGTGGTTTTTCAACACTAACACAAGTGCGAAAAGTGGTTTCCTGCACCAACACAAGTGCGAAAAGTGGTTTTTCAACACTAATACAAGTGCAAAAGTGGTTTCCTGCACCAAAACAAGTGCGAAAAGTGGTTTTTCAACACTAACACAAGTGCGGAAAGTGGTTTTTCAACACTAACACAAGTGCGAAAAGTGGTTTTTCAACACTAACACAAGTGCGGAAAGTGGTTTTTCAACACTAACACAAGTGCGAAAAGTGGTTTTTCAACACTAACACAAGTGCGAAAAGTGGTTTTTCCACACTAATACAAGTGCAAAAGTGGTTTCCTGCACCAACACAAGTGCAAAAAGTGGTTTTTCAACACTAACACAAGTGCGAAAAGTGGTTTTTCAACACTATCACAAGTGCGAAAAGTGTTTTTTCCACACTAATACAAATGCAAAAGTGGTTTCCTGCAACAACACAAGTGCGAAAAGTGGTTTTTCAACACTAACACAAGTGTGAAAAGTGGTTTTTCAACACTAACACAAGTGCGAAAAGTGGTTTTTCCACACTAATACAAGTGTAAAAGTGGTTTCCTGCACCAACACAAAGGCGAAAAGTGGTTTTTCAACACTAACACAAGTGCGGAAAGTGGATTTTCAACACTATCACAAGTGCAAAAAGTGTTTTTCCCACACTAATACAAGTGCAAAAGTGGTTTCCTGCACCAATACAAGTGCGAAAAGTGGTTTTTCAACACTAACACAAGTGCGAAAAGTGGTTTTTCAACACTATCACAAGTGCGAAAAGTGTTTTTTCCACACTAATACAAGTGCAAAAGTGGTTTCCTGCACCAACACAAGTGCGAAAAGTGGTTTTTCAACAATAACAAGTGCGAAAAGTGGTTTTTCAACACTAACACAAGTGCGAAAAGTGGTTTTTCCACACTAATACAAGTGCAAATGTGGTTTCCTGCACCAACACAAGTGCGAAAAGTGGTTTTTCAACACTAACACAAGTGCGAAAAGTGGTTTTTCAACACTATCACAATTGCAAAAAGTGTTTTTTCCACACTAATACAAGTGCAAAAGTGGTTTCCTGCACCAACACAAGTGCGAAAAGTGGTTTTTCAACACTCACACAAGTGCGAAAGGTGGTTTCTCAACACTAACACAAGTGCGAAAAGTGGTTTTTCCACACTAATACAAGTGCAAAAGTGGTTTCCTGCACCAACACAAGTGCGAAAAGTGGTTTTTCAAGACTAACACAAGTGCGAAAAGTGGTTTTTCAACACTATCACAAGTGCAAAAAGTGTTTTTTCCACACTAATACAAGTGCAAAAGTGGTTTCCTGCACCAACACAAGTGCGAAAAGTGGTTTTTGAACACTAACACAAGTGCGAAAAGTGGTTTTTCAACACTAACACAAGTGCGAAAAGTGGTTTTTCGACACTAACACAAGTGCGAAAAGTGGTTTTTCGACACTAACACAAGTGCGAAAAGTGGTTTTTCAACACTAACACAAGTGCGAAAAGTGGTTTTTCCACACTAATACAAGTGCAAAAGTGGTTTCCTGCACCAACACAAGTGCGAAAAGTGGTTTTTCAACACTAACACAAGTGCGAAAAGTGGTTTTTCAACATTAATACAAGTGCAAAAGTGGTTTCCTGCACCAACACAAGTGCGAAAAGTGGTTTTTCAACACTAACACAAGTGCGAAAAGTGGTTTTTCAACACTATCACAAGTGCAAAAAGTGTTTTTCCACACTAATACAAGTGCAAAAGTGGTTTCCTGCACCAACACAAGTGCGATAAGTGGTTTTTCAACACTAACACAAGTGTGAAAAGTGGTTTTTCAACACTAACACAAGTGCAAAAAGTGGTTTTTCCACACTAATACAAGTGCAAAAGTGGTTTCCTGCACCAACACAAGTGCGAAAAGTGGTTTTTCAACACTAATACAAGTGCAAAAGTGGTTTCCTGCACCAACACAAGTGCGAAAAGTGGTTTTTCAACACTAACACAAGTGCGGAAAGTGGTTTTTCAACACTAACACAAGTGCGAAAAGTGGTTTTTCAACACTAACACAAGTGCGGAAAGTGGTTTTTCAACACTAACACAAGTGCGAAAAGTGGTTTTTCAACACTAACACAAGTGCGAAAAGTGGTTTTTCCACACTAATACAAGTGCAAAAGTGGTTTCCTGCACCAACACAAGTGCAAAAAGTGGTTTTTCAACACTAACACAAGTGCGAAAAGTGGTTTTTCAACACTATCACAAGTGCGAAAAGTGTTTTTTCCACACTAATACAAATGCAAAAGTGGTTTCCTGCAACAACACAAGTGCGAAAAGTGGTTTTTCAACACTAACACAAGTGCGAAAAGTGGTTTTTCCACACTAATACAAGTGTAAAAGTGGTTTCCTGCACCAACACAAAGGCGGAAAGTGGTTTTTCAACACTAACACAAGTGCGAAAAGTGGTTTTTCAACACTATCACAAGTGCAAAAAGTGTTTTTCCCACACTAATACAAGTGCAAAAGTGGTTTCCTGCACCAACACAAGTGCGAAAAGTGGTTTTTCAACACTAACACAAGTGCGAAAAGTGGTTTTTCAACACTATCACAAGTGCGAAAAGTGGTTTTTCCACACTAATACAAGTGCAAATGTGGTTTCCTGCACCAACACAAGTGCGAAAAGTGGTTTTTCAACACTAACACAAGTGCGAAAAGTGGTTTTTCAACACTATCACAATTGCAAAAAGTGTTTTTTCCACACTAATACAAGTGCAAAAGTGGTTTCCTGCACCAACACAAGTGCGAAAAGTGGTTTTTCAACACTCACACAAGTGCGAAAGGTGGTTTCTCAACACTAACACAAGTGCGAAAAGTGGTTTTTCCACACTAATACAAGTGCAAAAGTGGTTTCCTGCACCAACACAAGTGCGAAAAGTGGTTTTTCAAGACTAACACAAGTGCGAAAAGTGGTTTTTCAACACTATCACAAGTGCAAAAAGTGTTTTTTCCACACTAATACAAGTGCAAAAGTGGTTTCCTGCACCAACACATGTGCGAAAAGTGGTTTTTGAACACTAACACAAGTGCGAAAAGTGGTTTTTCAACACTAACACAAGTGCGAAAAGTGGTTTTTCCACACTAATACAAGTGCAAAAGCGGTTTGCTGCACCAACACAAGTGCGAAAAGTGGTTTTTCAACACTAACACAAGTGCGAAAAGTGGTTTTTCAACACTATCACAAGTGCAAAAAGTGTTTTTTCCACACTAATACAAGTGCAAAAGTGGTTTACTGCACCAACACAAGTGCGAAAAGTGGTTTTTCAACACTCACACAAATGCGAAAAGTGGTTTTTCAACACTAACACAAGTGCGAAAAGTAGTTTTTCCACACTAATACAAGTGCAAAAGTGGTTTCCTGCACCAACACAAGTGCGAAAAGTGGTTTTTCAACGCTAATACAACTGCGAAAAGTGGTTTATCAACACTAACACAAGTGCGAAAAGTGTTTTTTCCACACTAATACAAGTGCAAAAGTGGTTTCCTGCACCAACACAAGTGCGAAAAGTGTTTTTCAACACTAACACAAGTGCGAAAAGTGTTTTTTCCACACTAATACAAGTGCAAAAGTGCTTTCCTGCACCAACACAAGTGCGAAAAGTGGTTTTTCAACACTAACACAAGTGCAAAAAGTGGTTTTTGAACATTAACACAAGTGCGAAAAGTGTTTTTTCCACACTAATACAAGTGCAAAAGTGGTTTCCTGCACCAACACAAGTGCGAAAAGTGGTTTTTCAACACTAACACAAGTGCGAAAAGTGGTTTTTCAACACTAACACAAGTGCGAAAAGTGGTTTTTCAACACTAACACAAGTGCGAAAAGTGGTTTTTCAACACTAACACAAGTGCGAAAAGTGGTTTCTTGCACCAACACAAGTGCGAAAAGTGGTTTTTCAACACTAACACAAGTCCGAAAAGTGGTTTTTCAACACTATCACAAGTGCAAAAAGTGGTTTTCCCACACTAATACAAGTGCAAAAGTGGTTTCCTGCACCAACACAAGTGCGAAAAGTGGTTTTTCAACACTAACACAAGTGCGAAAAGTGGTTTTTCAACACTATCACAAGTGCGAAAATTGTTTTTTCCACACTAATACAAGTGCAAACGTGGTTTCCTGCACCAACACAAGTGCGAAAAGTGGTTTTTCGACACTAACACAAGTGCGAAAAGTGGTTTTTCCACACTAATACAAGTGCAAAAGTGGTTTCCTGCACCAACACAAGTGCGAAAAGTGGTTTTTCAACACTAACACAAGTGCGAAAAGTGGTTTTTCAACACTAACACAAGTGCGAAAAGTGGTTTTTCAACACTAACACAAGTGCGGAAAGTGGTTTTTCAACACTAACACAAGTGCGAAAAGTGGTTTTTCAACACTAACACAAGTGCGAAAAGTGGTTTTTCCACACTAATACAAGTGCAAAAGTGGTTTCCTGCACCAACACAAGTGCAAAAGTGGTTTCCTGCACCAACACAAGTGCGAAAAGTGGTTTTTCAACACTAATACAAATGCAAAAGTGGTTTCCTGCACCAACACAAGTGCGAAAAGTGGTTTTTCAACACTAACACAAGTGCGGAAAGTGGTTTTTCAACACTATCACAAGTGCGAAAATTGTTTTTTCCACACTAATACAAGTGCAAACGTGGTTTCCTGCACCAACACAAGTGCGAAAAGTGGTTTTTCGACACTAACACAAGTGCGAAAAGTGGTTTTTCCACACTAATACAAGTGCAAAAGTGGTTTCCTGCACCAACACAAGTGCGAAAAGTGGTTTTTCAACACTAACACAAG